>NC_073394.1:1199029-1464029 GCF_028641065.1 Leucoraja erinaceus
GCAAATCGGTGAAGCCTTTGACCAATCTCTCTCTCGGCAGATTTTTTGCTTCTCAAATATAACGTGGGCTGTTTCAAAGTGGAGTTTTTTTCAGATCAAACCCACTTTAAGCAAAGTCCAGGCAGGAACTGCAGGTGTTGGTTTAAACCGAAGATAGACACAATAAAGCTGGAGTAACTCAGCTGGACAGGCAGCATCTCTGGAGAGAAGGAATGGGTTTGAAGAAGGGTCTCGACCGGAAACGTCACCCATTCCTTCTCTGCAGAGATGCTGCCTGTTCTGCTGAGTTACTCCAGTATTTTTGTGTCTATCTTCGGTTTAAAACAACATCCGCAGTTCCTTCCGTCATAACTGATTTGGAAAAATGAATTCGT
The DNA here is from genome assembly GCF_028641065.1 of Leucoraja erinaceus. NCBI lineage: Eukaryota > Metazoa > Chordata > Chondrichthyes > Rajiformes > Rajidae > Leucoraja > Leucoraja erinaceus. The sequence goes on from NC_073394.1 coordinate 1,199,404, forward strand.
TTGAAACTTAGAAACATAGAAAATAGATACAGGAGTAGGCCATTCGGCCCTTCGAGCTAGCTCCGTCATTCAATGTGATCATGGCTGATCCAAAATCAGTACCCCTTTCCTGCTTTTACCCCATATGCATTGATTCCCATAGCCCTGCGCTAAATATACTTATCTCTAGAAAACATCCAGAGAACCTGCCTCCACCGCCCTCTGAGGCAGAGAATTCCACAGACTCACAACTCTCTGTGTGAAAAAGTGTTTCCTCGTCTCCGTTCTAAATGGCTCACCCCTCATTCTTAAACTGTGGCCCCTGGTTCTGGACTCTCCCAACATCGGGAACATGTTTCCTGCCTCTAGCGTGTCCAAACCCTTAACAATCTTATATGTTTCAATAAGATATTTCACTATGTTTCATCATATGACAGTCCCGCCATCCGGGAATTAACCTGGTGAACCTACGCTGCACTCCCTCAATAGCAAGAATGTCCTTCCTCAAATTTGGGGACCAAACTTGCACACTATACTCCAGGTGTGGTCTCACCAGGGCCCTGTACAACTGCAGAAGGACCTCATTGCTCCTATACTCAACTCCTCTTATTATGAAGGCCAACATGCCATTAGCCTCCTTCACTGCCTGTTGTACCTGCATGTTTACTTACAGTGACTGATGTACAAGCACACCCAGGACTCGTTGTACCTCCCCTTTTCATAAACTGACACCATTCACCTCACATTAATCCACATTATACTGCATCTGCCATGACAATAGACAATAGGTGCATGAGTAGGCCATTCGGCCCTTCGAGCCAGCACCGCCATGCATCTGCCCACTCGCCCAACCTGTCCAAGTCACCCTGCAGCCTCATCGCAGCTCACACTGCCACCCAGCTTTGTGTTATCCGCAAACTTAGAGATGTTATATTTAATTACATAACATTTGGGATGTGTTTTATTAACTGAATTAAGGACTCAAAAGCCTTCTCGATGTTGCCTGTCCCGCTGAGTTCCTCCAGTATTTTTGTCTCTCTATAAGAATCTCTGTTTTCCGGACTGCGCCAACTCTCTCCTTAGCGGCAAAGTTTACCGTAAAGAAACAATACTGTCCGTCAAAGTCTCGTTGAAGCTGAGGCGCGGCGCGATGTGCCGTCACTGTGTATAAATCACACCTTTTGTCCTGTTGGTTTTAGGTTTGGTTTCAGAACCGCAGAGCTAAATGGAGGAAGAGGGAGCGCTTTGGACAAATGCAGCAAGTTCGGAGCCACTTCTCCACCGCCTATGAGTTGCCCATTCTAACCCGGGAGAACTACGCACAGGTAATGCCGTGTGTTGGACACCACTCTCCTGACAATAAGGTTATTATTTGGTAACAAACTGTATGTTGTATGTATGCATCGAGTCGCCTCGACATCAGTCTGCTGTTGATGTGAATGAGGGTGAACTCGGTCAGTTTAATAAATCAACTCCATTATGTCAAGTGCTGAAATGTCACCTTTTAATCCTGAAGCGTTAGATTCGGAACCGAACCGGTTTCAAAGTTGTCCAGCGGCGCGGCTACAGCAACTGCGGGTCAGAATTCACCATCAGAAGCGCGGGTCGGAAATTGCAAACATTACAATTGCAAAGTCCTTGTTCAGGACTGAAGGAAATAAATAATAGTGAATGATAGAGTTCGAGTTTGGTGTTCTAAATGCCGGAGTGATTATTGGCAACTGAAGAGTTCCATACACTAGACATAGAACAAGATCGCAGATATCCCGGCCCCAATAATCCGCGCTCCCGCCTCGATATATTCGTCACGTTGATGGTTTTACCGTTCCAAATTAAACCAGAAGCGGCGCGTTTTTATTCTATTTTTGGAAATGCGCAAAGTTCCCATATCTGGTATTTGATGCAACAGGTGAACCTGCAGAAAATCAGAAATATACTCCAACAGACAGCTGCAGTTTAGACCAGTTTAGAGACGCCGCGTGGACACAGGCCCTTCATCCCGCCGAGTCCACGGAGATCACACAAGTTCCACTTATTTCTCATCCACTCCCTACACACTGCGGGCAATGTACAGAGGGACGATTAAACTACAAACCCGCACGTCGTTGGGATGAAGCAGGAAACCAGATCACCAGGAAAATAAACGGAGTCTAGCTGTAGTCAGAAACAACACAATCATTTTAAATGCAACAAACTGGGCTGGAGTTTCAGTGCAAACTTTAATATGGAAAGCAAAGTTCCTTTCAGTGTAAATGCTCAAATTAAAAAGTATCTGCTATACTTGAATATTATTCAAACACACGGTTTTACCATCACTTTAAAATGTGATCGTTGGCAGGGAAGGTTTTGGATGCAAGTCCTGGCCCTGAGGCTTCAGGCCAGTCTAGACGGTGTATGGGTGAGTGCTGATCGGGGACAATGATGTGTCCAGTTTGTTTGAGACACATTTAAACCTCATCTGCCCTCTTAGTTAGGCTGAGCTGAGCATAGCAGGGTCCAAGCACAACCCAGTGGACTTCCCTCCTCCTCTGGCACATATTTACTCCTCATTATCACGTTGCTCTTTGTGGCCAAATTGCCTGTTGAATTTCCTGTGCAGCAAACAACTGCACTTCAAAAGTATTTAATTGGCTGCAAACTCTTGGAGCGAAAATCATCATGTCCAACTCTCATTCTTTTCATTTAAGTGGGTTAGAAAAATAGCGTTGGACTCTTGGTTTCAATCAAGTCATACATCTTTCCAAGTTAAAAGTAACAGTGCCTTCAGTATTTCTGTACAAACACCTTCACCGTTTATCCTTGGGAAATGTAGCCTGGTACTTAGTGGCATCAAATCACCACACACTTTCTTATGAAGGACTTGGTGATGGGATGAGGGATTCATATTTCCCAAGATATAGTAAAGATGTTGTCAAGCTGGAAAGGAGTTGATAGCCTGATCTCCCTCCCATTCTCCTTCCCATTCCCATTTTGTTGTCTCTAATGCATTTCGTTGTCTCCGTACTGTACACTGACAATGACAATTAAAATTGAATCTGAATCGGATTCCCACACCGACCTTCCTGTCCTCAGTCTCCTCCATTGTCAGAGTGAGGCTCATAGCAAATTGGAGGAACAGCATCTCATATTTTGCTTGGGCAGCTTACAGCCCAGTGATATGAATATTGATTTATTTAACTTCAGGTAGCCCCGGCATTCCCTCTCTCTCCATCCCTCCCCCACCCAACTCACACCAGCTTCTCATTTTCACCCAACAAACAGCTAACAATCGCCTGTTTCCCCACACACCACCATCTATATCTCTTCTTTCCCTTATCCCTAACCATTCTGAAGAAGGATCTTAACCCGAAACATCACCCACTCCTTCTCTCCAGAGATGCTGCCTGTCTCGTTGACTTACTGCAGCTTTTTCTATCTTTGGTTTAAACCAGCATCTGCAGTTCCTTCATACACAAGGGTACAGAGAAGATTCAAGAGGATGTTGCCAGGGCTACAGGGTCTGAGCTATAGGGAGAAGCTGAGTAGGCTGGGGTTCTATCCGTTAGAGCACAGGAGGATGAGGGGTGATCTTATTGGGGTGCATAAAATCATGAGAGGAATAGATCGGGTAGATGCTCAGAGTCTCTTGCCCAGAGTCTCTTACCCAGGGGAATCGAGGACCAGAGGACATAGGTTTAAGGTGAAGGGGAAAAGATTTAATAGGAATCTGAGGGGTAACTTTTTCACACAGAGGGTGGCGGGTGTATGGAACAAGCTGCCAGAGGAGGTAGTTGAGGCTGGGACTATCCCATCGTTTAAGAAACAGTTAGACAGGTACATGGATAGGACAGGTTTGGAGGGATATGGACCAAATGTGGGGAGGTGGGACTGGTGTTGCTGGGACATTTTGGCTGGTGTGGGCAAGTTGGGCTGAAAGGTCTGTTTCCACACTATATCTCTATGACTCTAAGATGATGATAGTAGTTATTATTTTAAGCTGCTCATTCTATATCGGACAATGATTAGGAAACTTTGGCAATGCAACTGTGGAATGAAATTTAATTCCCAATAATCCACAAGCCTGAAGTTTCTGTTTTGAATTGGAAAATACACTCAAATGAGCATAGTTAGATTAATTTTATTTACACACGCAAACTATAGCTACGAAAGATAAGTATACAAACCAGACATGGAATATGTGGAATTCACGAAGAATATATGCTTTAAGAGTTTTAATTGTTTATTACTTGTTTATGAATCTCAACTGTAATTATATTAACTGTGACAAATCTATTGAAAATGTCATTTAATCATTTTACAACAACTGCAAAAATGTGTTTGCACTTTAGTGACCAGTCCTGTTTCATTAGTTGTTGAAACAGGCCAGATATCGCACGTTATTTATCTTGGGTCTCTCCGGAGTTGTTCTTTAGTTGGGTCCTGCAAACACCATGGTTTCCCCAGTGTTAGGAATTTAAATATAACCCTAAATTAAGATCAGAAATGTTTAAACGATCAATCGCGTCGATTCAAAGGCTGTAAAAAGATTCTTAATCAGTAATAAATAATTCTGTGGATGCTGGGAATTAAAAAGAGGAAATGCTGGATGCATGAAGCAGGGCAGGTAGTGAATGTGGACTGACAGGGAGAGATAACATTTCAGATCAACAAAGTAAGTTCTTGGAAAAATAAATATTGCTCCCTACTTCGATACTGATTGACTTGTTACATAATCCAACATTTTCCATTTTACTTTGAATCTTTGTGCTTTCACCATTTGTTTGAGTATCAGGTTGACCCGAGACAACAACTTCAGTTTCCAATCACACAGAACATGAAACTGAGCCAAGAAGTTACTGCATTAATGCTACTTTTACAGATAGATCTATCTTTCAGATCAAGTGTGGGGTCAGCTCGAGCTGAACTAAAAGTAAATGCTTTTGAAGAGTTTCACTTTGTTGTGGAGTTTGACCATCAACAAAAAAACGATATTTGCTTCAAATTAATGTTTCAGATACAGTTAAACCATATTAAATAAGTCAGTCTAGGTTGCCATGGCAACATCGTGGAGCAAGACTCATTCACGGGATCTTTCTTTGGTTTTGTCCTCAACTTATTTCAACTGCTGTTAGTTTCAAACTGATATTAAATGAACAGAGTAAATGTAACCTTACATTCAGAGTTTTACACTTATATCAGAACATAAATGGCCCCTTGTGTGCAGGGGAGCGGTGGAACCCTGGAGGGGGTCTGGAGTTGCTGGGACTGTGGGGAGAATACAGTGGGATTTATTTATGTAGAAGGATGCCTCGTGATCAGTGGGCTACGGGACTCTATGGACATTACTATAAACATTAATAAGTGTTTTTCATCAGTTTTAATTGCGTAATTAAATGCCTGGAGTTCTTAGGAAATTCTGTTTCTTAATTCGATTTCCTTTACTCCAAAAAATATTGCAACTTGGCTTTTGATGTGTAATTGCAGAAATTGTGCTCAACTTGGTTCTGATGCCCAGTAGAAACATCATCACTTCTGTCAAACACGTGATAAACCATCAAACCACAGCAATTAAACTTTCCCAAAAGGTGCATTGATTTGATTGCCAGTTGATCCCAGGATTAGCAGAGGCTGGGTAAAATGCTTTATATGGTTAGGGCGGCAACTATTCTATCCAGTTATTGGAGCCAATGAGTTGTCTGACATGCTCAGGGTGATAACACAGGCTATTTTAGAAGCTGTGTCTACATTTAGATGCAGAAGTTAAACAGCAAATCCCAATTAGATGCCCAAAGCTCAAGATTAGCAAATCCTGCTGCTATAAACAGCAGGAATCAAAGCAGGAAATACTGGCCACATTTTCAGATTAAGCAAGATTAAAATCACTTGAGTTGAATAAACATTTGAAAATGGCCTCCATGTTTACATTAGGCAGAGTTTGAGAATTATGAGACAAGCGAGTAAACAATGAACTAAATTGAGAGTGATTGGGAATATCACAATGCACAGTAACTTTCTTTTTCCAGTGACACAAGGAACAGCAGATGTTTGTTTACCAAAAAAGACACAAAGTGCTGGAGTAACTTAACTGGTCAGGGAGCAAGTCTGCAGGACATAGATATGCAACGTTTTGGGCCCGGACACTTATTCAAATGAAAATACAATATATATGACTCTCAGTTGTCATTAAGATGACAATACTTTGTCCACAAAACATTTGTTTTAATGCCCTTCACAAATCTGGTTTAGTTTAGAGATACAGCATGGAAACAGACCATTCATCCCACCTAGTCCATGCTGACCACTGATCATCCATTCACACTAGTTCTATGACATCCCACTTTCACTTCCCTACAAGCCAGGGACAATTTACAGAGGGCCCATTATCCTACAAACCAGAGGAAGCCCACGCACTCACAGGGAGAACATGCAAACACCACACAGACAGCACCTGAGGACAGGATCAAACCCAGGTGTCTGGTGCTGTGAGGCAGCAATTCTACCAGCTTGCTTGAAGTTTTATTGTACAATATAAGATATTGATTGAACTCAAACCACTATTATCACTGCACTGATAAATACATAGTCATCGCCAAACCACTGATTAGCAATACATGAAAATAATCTTTGAGATCATCTATTGTAAATGGGACAATTATAGGAAGTCACCAATATATAATCCAGAAAAACGACTCACTTTGAAGAAGAGTCTCGACCCGAGCATCACCCATTCCTTCTCTCCAGAGATGCTGTTTGACCCGCAGAGTTACTCCAGCTTTTTGTGTCTATCTTCAGAAGAACAAATAAGTAAGTCAACAAACATTTGCATCCCTCAAATCCCAATTAGTTACTTTAAAATCCAAGATTATGCAGAGAAAAAATATGGCAAAAATCTTGAGTGATAAGGAATGACAGGGCTGCTGGTATTTGCACCAAACTTAAACCGTGTTACCTCTCTGCTTCAGTCTCAGTTTCCCCACAGCAATCCCACAACAAAACAACATTTACAAAGGCATTTTTGTCCAGTAAAATATATTTTATTACCTAAACAAAATTTGTTTGGAAAAACGTTTTAAACAAAATAAGTTTATATGTGACCTCATGAGCAAAGAACATTTTAATAAACTGGAAATAACCCTGAATTTTGCAGCTGCAATAATGTCAAAACTATCAGCATTTGCTCCTACTGTGAATACCAACAGTAATTGGAGTTAGTTCTACATGTGGTTTAATACAGACACGGCTTGCAATATATCATTGTCTGTAATTCAGTTCCCATCCAAAGGTTGTGCTTGTGCATTCAAGAAAAGTCCATGTAATTAACATGAACTTACATTATTCAGGATCAATAGAAACAAAGAACTGCAGATGCTTCTTTACAAAAAGACACTGAGGGCTGGAGTAACTCATCGGGTCGTGCAGCATCCGTGGAGAACATGGATAGGTGATGATTTGGGTCGGGACCCTTCTTCAGACTGATTGGGGGGCGGGGGAGGATTGAAAGATAGAAGAGGGAATCGCATTGTGAGTGGGACGAGCTCGCTGTGATCAAGCAACTGCCATCAGCCAACCATGACAACATCTTGGAGCCTGGACTCCACACAGAAAACAGAGGGAGGGGGTGGGTGGGGGGAAATCAAAATTCATAGCAGAGGAAAAGGCAGGACAATGGGGAAACCTTGGTCAGTTATGCTGTTATCTACAGTTGCTACCTGACCTACTGAGTTGTTCCAACGTTTCAGCATTGGTACTTTTCTTTCAAATTTGTCAACGACCTCACGGCAAATGAAGCCACATAACACAAATGTCACACATAGTTGGCAGGCAATGGCCAGTCCTATAGGGGGGTTGCACGAAAGGTCAATGGGTCAGAGGGCTCGACGCACGGAGCCGCTACATCCAACTGGAAGACATCCGTCATTTCCGGTATATGTTATTAATGCTAGAAACGCGTACTTTCCTACCTGTTAAAAATCGCCAAAATGTTGAATTTTTGCGCTGAAAAAAAATTTGTGGGAGTCTGGGTGAGTGAGAGACGTGTACCCAACTTTAGAATTCCAAACCTGAAGCAAAATGAAGGTATAGAGATGTGAGAACTGAAGGGACTACAGCAGCTAAAGTGCTTGGTAAACATTGAAAATATTGGGAATTATCACGTTTGCTCACTGCATTTCATCAAGTAAGGCATTATTTGTGTTTTTTATTGATTCCTTTGGTATCTAAAAATTCTCAGAAGTGATAAATCTGGCTGTAAATTTTTCTTCAGGTGCGTTTTCATTTTGTATGTAAAAACCCACGAGAACCATGGGCGATTTAAAAAAAATTACAGCCAGATTTATCACTTCTGAAACTTTTTAGATGCCAAAGGAATCAAGAAAAAACACAAATAATGCCTTACTGTTGATGAAATGCAGTGAGCAAATGGCCAATGTTCGCCAAGCACTCTGGCTGTTGTTGTCCCCTTCAGCTCTCGCTTCTATCTACCGTCATTTCTCCTCACTTTTGGAATTCTGAAGTATGCTAAATGTCTCACACACTTATCCCGATTTCCATAATTATTTACAGCGCAAAAATTGACAATTTCAGCGGTTTTTAACGGGCCCGCTATGCTGGAAACAATGGTAAGTGCCTACCTGCAGTTCATCGCGTGTAATCCATTTGGAGTAGCGTAGCAACAGTACGGGTCATGGTTCGTGACTCGACTGCCGTGAAACCTCCCTATTGGCTACACCTGCGTTGGGTTTTTATTTCTCTCTCAGCCTTAAATGAGAATCACAGTTTTATTGTTCAGTGTTTGACGAGTTATCCGACCAGCACTTATTTCTAAATCCGCTTAAGATGCAAATGACCCACATACCCTGTATTCACCTAAAGCAATGACCCGCGGCACCGGTGGGGCTACAGCTCCTCCACATGTTGGGCGAGGCATGATTCATAACCCGAAATTATCCGGCCCACAGGCGTATGTTTCTCTTCTTCTGAGGACCTCAGACATCCAGAATCTCCGAACAAGCGCATCCCCCCTCCCCTCCCCTCCTTCCCTCCCCTCCCCTCCCCTCCCCCTCCCCTCCACGGCCGCGCCATCACAACGCGGTTCACTGTCGAGATATGGGACAGTGAACGAAGCGCTGTGATGAGCCGCCGAGCGGAAGGGAGGGAGGGAGGGAAGGGGAGAGGGAGAGGGAGAGGGAGAGGGAGTGGGAGAGGGAGAGGGAGAGGAAGAGCGAGAGAGGGAGGGGGGGGGGGGATATATCCGCCCACTTTTTGAGTTGGGGGGAGGCCTGTATTATCCCCCCGTTTTTGGAGGTGGAGCAACAAAAAATAATAATTCTGCCCCCCCCCCTCCCCCCCACTTTCAAAAACGTCCCGCGGCCCTGTACTGATTTACAGCAGAATTAAATCAGACATCACTGACAAACTCTCGACCATATGTCCCAGTTAGTGAATCCAAAATTGCCACATTATTTCCTCCTCTCAAATTGAACAATAATCTGTTTTCTTAACGTTAACTGTTATTGTACCAAGAAGATCCCTGGCATGAATCGCGCCGACCACTGTGTACTATTGTGTGTTTGTTCTCTCTGTTTAAATCATTGCAACTTCCAACTTGCAATCTCATCTCCACGTGGGAATCTGATCTGGAAAAGTCAACTGATTGTAAGTGAGTTTTAATCTGTACAAGAACTGAAGACCATTGACTTCTTCTTTCGTGTGTCGTGCACAGCCTAAAGTTGTTGGACAACTTGTTCTATTTGATCTTCCGTTTGTGCACGTCGAGTTGGTTGTATTAGTGGAAACGGGGCGGACCACGTGAAGGTTGTAATCTTCCACCCGAAGACCATTGACTGATTCGTTAATAGAATTTACCTGAATTTTCTCACAAATGTATAGGTCATATCTACCTTAAAAAAAATGCAAATTGCAGATGACAACGCCCAACATTTGCATCACCTTCCTCCCCAAGCAACCCCGTCCCAGACACTTTGTGTGGAAAACATTGCCCTCGGGTTTCTATTGAATTTTTCCCCTTGGAATGAATGCCCCTTGAAGTTGGGTCTTTCAGTGACTTCATGGTGACGTTGATGTTGGCTGGATCATGCTTCACGGACCTGGTTGCCAAGTATTATCACTGAGATCGCTGTGTGTCTGACCTCACTCAGGGCAGCTGTGGATAGCTAATGACATCTCAGCTGTAACTAACCGCAGCTGGTGCATGTCCATGCAACTCCATCCATGGGGTCTGAAGTTCAAGCTGGAAGCTGACCTCGTGTCTCAGCTCTCAGGATGGCAGTGATATACACTGTTATTTAAAAGTATTTAAATAGAATAATATTAAAATTAAATAGTTAATTAATAAGGTTCAGATATGATTCACAGCGTTCCATCTTCTCCCCGCTCCCGTCCGGCAGAAGGTTGAAAGCGCGCACCACCAGACTCAGGAACAGCTTCTTCCCCTCTGTTATCAGGCTTCTGAACGATCCTTCCATAAGCTAGGGTACTGTCCGATTCACCTCTACCCCATTGCGGACATTGGACTTTGTCTGTGGAACTGATGCGCTACAAATGCTGAGAACTATATTCTGCACTCTGTATCTTCCCCTTTGCTCTATTAGAATTGAAAGTATATAGACTGAAAGTAATATTCAAGCCCTCACTTAGAACACAGAGAGTGCTGGAGTAACTCAGCGGGTCAGGCAGCATCTGTGGAGAACATGGATAGGTGACGTTTCACAGAGTGCTGGAGTAACTCAGCGGGTCAGGCAGCATCTGTGGAGAGAAGGAATTGGTGACGTTTCGGGTCGAGACCCTTCTTCAGACTGATGTGGAGATGGGGGAGGGGCGGGAACCCGCCCCTCCCCCACCTCCACATCAGTCTGAAGAAGGGTCTCGACGTCAGTCTGAAGAAGGGTCGTCAGGTAGGCATCGTGGCATTTACACTAGCAACCCAGCCACTTCTCTGCCGGAGATGAGAACAAACGTGGACACAGAGTGCTGGAGTAACTCAGCGGGTCAGGCAGCATCTGTGGAGAACATGGATAGGTGACGTTTCACAGAGTGCTGGAGTAACTCAGTGGGTCAGGCAGCATCTGTGGAGAACATGGATAGGTGACGTTTCAGGTTGGGACACTTCTTCAGCGCCCAAGTACTGAAAAAAGTAAAACTGGGCTGTCAATACCCTGCCAAACGTCAGAGTTCCACAAACACAATGCAACGCAGAACTAGTACTGTGTCTGTCGCCACTAATCTGTTACTGCAGCTTCTTTTGTCGTTGGAGTTTTCATCGAGTCATCAGCAACATTGGCTGTTGCCGTGATCATTGGATGATTCAGCTGCAATCACCTTTGACAAAACCCCTCTCAAGTTGTCCGCGCGAGGTCGCATACTTCCAGCATAAGTAGAGGAACATTTAATCTGTTTTAATTATTTTTCATTAAGTTTACGTATTTTTTAAATTTCATCTTTCACCTGGCAGCTTTATTTGCTTCTGTTCAAAATGTAAATATTTAACAAATATTTAACAAACAAGATAACAAATATATAAAAACGTTTTAATGATGAGTTAGACAGCTGTGAGAACGCTTCAGTCTGGTGTTGGTTGCGACTGAGCTGAGTGCTGGTGGGCATATGTGATGGAGCTTCATGCTGCAATGCTGCTGAATCTGTGCTGCCAGGGTTATTAGGGAGATACAAAGTGATTGCCGTCTATAACATTGCTGACTAACAAGGTGGTATTATTGTGGATTACAGAATCAATGCAGAATACTGAGCAGATGCTTCTACTCTATATAACCCGGCATCACTTATCCCACAGACAACAATCGACTATTGTGGGCTTCACCTTCGCTTAATTATATTTACTTTCTGCTTATCTTCCATTAATTTTCAAGTACCGCTCCACTTTCCCCTGACTCAGTCTGAAGAAAGATCTCGACCTGAAACGTCTCTTTTTCTTCAGCGATGCTGCCAACCCCGCTGGATTACTCCAGCATTTTGTGTCTGTCCTCATGATACTGATGCAGCTGTAAGCCACGATGTAACTGAATGTTCCAATGGTCTTATTGAGCTGAATGGCTGCACCTGTTGTGCCAGCTACCAACACCTGTGTTAAAAGTAGCGTGATAGAGTCTTACAGGCCCTTCGGCCCAACTTGCCCACACTAGCCGACATGTCCCATCTACACCAGTCCCACCTGCCCATATCCCTCTCAAATGTCCTATCCATGTACCCGTCTAAATGTTTCTTAAATGTTGCGACAGTCCCCGCCTCAACTACCCCCTCCGGCAGCTCGTTCCCTCTGTGTGAAAAAGTTACCCCTCAGGTTTCTATTAAATCCTTTCCTCCTCACCTTAACCCTATGTCCTCTGGTTCTCGATTCCTACTCTGGGCAAGAGACTCCGATCTATTCCTGTACACCTCTGTAAAATCACCTCTATAAATGTGGAAATATTCAGCATTTTTGACGGAGCGAGTTTTAATCTGAGAATTGTTTCTTTGTTTTGGAGCTGCTGCATATTTGTCCACACCAGCCAATGAAACCATTGAACAATAACTAAAGAAGTAATAGAATAAGCAAGGTGAATGCTGCGTGGGTTGATGTTACTGTCCCTCCGTTTACGTGACAACTAACTACTGCTTGACACTTGGCCTGTACATTTGTTTTGCAGATTCAGAATCCGTCTTGGATTGGCAACAACGGCGCCTCGTCTCCAGTGCCGGCCTGCGTGGTGCCCTGTGAAACTGTCACCTCCTGCATGTCCCCGCACGCACACACACACGCAGGGGTGTCCGAGTTCCTGGGTGTCTCGGCTCCGGGCAGCCACGTGGGGCAAGGACACATGGGTGGCCTCTTTGGCACCGCCGGGCTGGGGGCTGCCATCAACACATTCGACATCAGCAATGAGCCAGACCGAAAGTCATCCAGCATCGCGGCCTTAAGGATGAAAGCCAAGGAGCACAGTGCAGCGATATCCTGGGCCACATGAGTGACTTCATGTCACACATCCAAACACTGAAAATAATACATGATTACATTATGCTGGACTAAAGACAAACCAGAACATGGAGATTTATATGCAGCACTTTTCCTATTATAGGTTGGTAGGATTAGAAAGGTTCACTTCTGTTTAGACATATTTATATTACACCCTTTGCTGAACGAGCTACACTGTAAGCTATTCAAAAACACAAGTCTAATTTGAAAGTGATATTCTGTGTAGTTTTAAATAGTGAAGCTAGTTTTTTTGTAACAACGGGGTATAACAGAAGTACTAATTAATTTAGCAGTAAGAATTAAACATATTTCAGAGGAAATAGCTTCTACTTTTTGACAAGTGTGAAACCAGACTGTGTGAAAGGGCCCCGACCCAAAACGTCACCTATCCATGTTCTCCACAGATGCTGCCTGACCCGCTGAGTTACTCCAGCACTCTGTGTCTTTTATTTTGTTACTCCAGCACTGTGTCTTTTATTTTGTTGCATACCCAGCATCTGCAGTTGCTTGTGCCTGCACAAGGAAAAGGACTGTTTTCTGAAATAGATGCAAGCCAAATTAAACATTCTCCGGCTTTAAGGAGTTTAAGGAGAATTGTTGTCACAAGACCTTGGTGAGTGAAGGAAAGCCCAGACACTGTAGCAACAACCTGTTGTAAAGTGAGACAAGCTTTTTGTTCCAGTCAATAAAGTTCAATTCGATTCTGAAAAATCCTTACAACTTGCAAATCTACAAATAGCAATTCATTACACATTAAAAAAACATCTTTTCCGTTTTCAAACTGTAATGGATTTATTTCTTGCCAATAATGTAATTCCTGTTTATGATATAGGTTGCTCATTGGTTAACATAGAAACATAGAAATTAGGTGCAGGAGTAGGCCATTCGGCCCTTCGAGCCGGCACCGCCATTCAATATGATCATGGCTGATCATCCAACTCAGTATCCCGTACCTGCCTTCTCTCCATACCCCCTGATCCCCTTAGCCACAAGGGCCACATCTAACTCCCTCTTAAATATAGCCAATGAACTGGCCTCGACTACCCTCTGTGGCAGAGAGTTGCGACCTATTCACCCACCACTACTACGGATACGAACGTTGATAGATTTCAATAAAAACGAACTGGATATTAAGTTCAAATTTGTTAAATTGTTAATTCTGCAAAAAATATTGACTTGATTTTAAACATTAAGATCCTATGTGACTAGTCCCAGGCACTGACCCATATTAGAAACAGTAGATTAAAACCTTGCAAAGTTTACACAATTAAAAAACAAAAGACATGAAAAGTCTTGTAAATAAACAAAAAAAAAAGTTTGTGTACTGTGCTAATATACCAAAAGTGAAACGTTATAGTTTTTAATGTAATTATCTTTTGCAACAACCACGCCCATTGTTATTACTTATACTACTGAAGTAGGAGGTTGAAGTCCAGAGTAATATATCGGTTTGGGTGTGTTGTGTACTTTTGACGAAATAAAGTCTTGAGACAATTACTGTTATAACTTGTTGTAAAATATTTTAACCATGTAAACGTCTTTAGCTTTAATTGCCTTGTTATAAAAAAATAATAGTAGCAAAGGGTGCGATTAGATGACATTCAATAACAAGTGTTACTGCACCCAGAGTAGTATTCATCGTTACTGTGAGAATTTAGCAAACTCATAATTTGCCTGTGTTATATTGTTTTATGAATAAGTTATTGCACGTGGTACCACGATTTGCATATGTAGTTTCCTCGGGAACTCTAAGAGTGGGTCAGGATGGTGTGTATTGTTGTGAAAGGTATAATCAATAACCCAATAAAAAAAATGTCTTTTTCCTACTGAGAAGAAGTCTTTTCTTTGCAAGGAGAGGTGATGAAATGTGCTAATGATAGCTGAGATCTTTGGTTAATTGGAGTGGACCAAAATACCAACGCTGCCCTTCTGAACTGCTGACAGAGTGCAGAGAGGATTACATAAATGGTGTTACCAACAGGTGGTCGAAGACGTCTACCAACAAACCTCAGTGTAGAGAGGACTTACAAAAACAGCCTATCTCCAAAGAAAGTTAAACATAGTAACTACCCTCTATTAATATCTCTTCTATATTTTGCCACATTTTAATCAAATATTTGAAGGAATTAAGTAGGAGTGAACTGTAGATGTTGGTTTAAATCGAAGGTCGACACAAAATGCTGGAGTAACTCAGCGGACAGGCAGCATCTGTGGAGAGAAGGAATGGGTGATGTTTGGGGCCGAGACCCTTCTTCAATTCTTTGAAGGAATTGATATGTTCAGCAATTTAATGGTCAAACACTGATGACAATTTGGTCACAAAATAACATTACACAATAGTTAAATTGGAATTAATATTCTGTTACTTAATGTTTTAAAGCAGACGTTAGACTTGTGCTACAGCGCAGAAACAGGCCCTTTGGCCCATCGAGTCTGTACCAACCAGCTGTATATTAGAAACTAGGGCCAATTAACCCACAAACCTACACATCTTTAGAATGCAGGGAAACCGGAGAAAACCCACACGGTCACAGGGAGAACGGGCAAACTCCATACAGAGAACACCCACAGTCAGGAACCAGGGTCTCTTACGCTGTAAGGCAGCAAGTCTACTACTGCACCACTGTGTGGCCCTAGCTGTAACATTAACAGCATTGACAAATTGATAGGCTCACCTTGATGAACCTTCCGTAGACTGGTGGCTGCAAGGTACACCACCTTCATGCATGCAACAGGCAGGGCTGCTCTGACAGCATGGACCACACTTGCAACTTCCACCGTCTGAAGAAGGGTCTCAATCCGAAACGTCACCCATTCCATCTGTGATACTCCAGCATGTTGTGTCTATGTGAGGTCTGGAGACGAGGAGGGCCACCTCCACCTCCGACCCCTTCAAGATCTCCCTGACCCTCCGACATGATCTCACCAATGAATGACTCTGATGCTCCATCCTTGTCCTTTGGCCAATTGCCTGCAATCTCCTGACCTCCTTGCACTGTGATACACAAACACTTTCACTATAATCCCACTGCCTCCATGTAGCGGGAGCTCTCCAGTGCTTCAGGTAATTAGAGATGAGCAATAAATGCTGCACACACCCCTGCAATGAGTAAGAGAAAAGACATTAGGTCAGATTTATAGCCTTGTAATTATGTTAAATGCATCATTAGCTGCTGCACTTCTCACACACAACTAACAATGACTGAATGCAGGAGTAAATGAATTTATTTAAACGACTCACAGCTGTTTACCCAAAGGCCCAACATCAGACAGCTCTGTGCAAGAGATACAGTGATTTATATTTTACCGACAAGCGCTAATCACAATTAACAAACTACAGTGACAATTGACAAAATAAACACTAAAATACAAACTCAATCAAAAGGGGCACATGTTGGAAATAAATGTAGCCATTTATGACTTCACTAACTGCAGAAAAAATCCAAATGATATCAATGTATGATCGCTACACTGCGGAGATCTGATGTATAATTTTACGACTCCACATATTTGATACATGCATTCAGTTTCAAAGGAAACTCCGTTAATATACAATCTGATGTGTGTAGATAGCTAACAAATCACTTGATTACAGTCTAATTCTTCACATTGAAGCAGAAACGGCGCTGGTTGAAGTTTTTTTGTCTTTGTGACACATCTCAGCTGCAATAGGGGAACATTCTTCAGTCCCAAGTTTGTCATTTCTGGCAGGCCCAGTTGTACATTCCACACTGCCAACATCATCAGTATTTCCATTTGAACATGGGATTAAATTAATTCTTCTTAAATTAGATCAGATGAGAAGGATCATTGGACCACTTTTAGCTTCCTATTAACAAAAACCTCCCATTTCCCCCCACAACCATGTCTTCCCTACAAAACCCTTTCCAAAAGCATATTCCATGTTTTTTTCTAAATGTTATAAAAATATTTGTTCTAGTCTACAAATTTGAATTAGATTCTGAAAAACCCATGCAACTTGCAAATCTACCAATATCGATTTATTACAAATGAATACTTTAAAGAACATAGTTTCAATTTACAGACAGCAGCATTATAATGATGCTTTATTGCTTTGAGTCAGTGCTTCGATGCCTGAAGATGTGGTCCCAATCCTTACACCATGAATTTCTAAAATGCTTCATTATCACCAAGCATTTCTGGTGTAGACTATATCTTTAACCCTCGTGGCATTTAAAAAGCTTCAGGCTGTAGCTAATGTGCTGAGTGTATTTTACTGCAAAGTTTCAGTCATCTGTTTTTAATAGGGTAGCTAGATTCTATACTAGTTCAAAATTTGGGATTTTTTTCATTAATACATAATCCTCAAACTTAAAACTAAATTTCTCTCTAACCCTGAGATGTCAAATCACAGTTGTGCCAACAAGCTTTCAAAACAAGGGCCAACGATCAAGTCTTCATGTTTAGCTTTGGACAAGGGCCAGCCCATCCAAACAAGTTACGCTTCACTGCAACTTCTACAAATACTCTTTCCAGCAGAAATCATTAGGAATGCGAACTCCAGCTGATGTTCCCTTTTCCTGCCTGGCTCCATGTGATGTCCAACGTGATGGGGGCTCAGAATCAGCTCATCTAACACAAAGTAGGAATGAAAACTGCAGCCACTTGTGGTACAGCAGGACAGGCAGCATCTCTGGTTGAAAGGAATGGGTGACGTTTCAGCTCGAGGAAGAAGTATCTCGACCCATTCCTTCTCTCCAGAGATGCTGCCTGTCCCGCTGAGTTACTCCAGCATTTTGTGTCTCTCTTCAGTATAAACCAGCATCTGCAGTTCCTTCCTACACATTTCGGCCACAGATGGTACATTAGTTGGTTCATTGGGGAGCATAACAATAGATGTTCATTAACTATTATCACTGTACATCAGTACACGTGGCAATAAATTAAAGTAACTGAGTCCATGTCAACCATTGATCACCAGTTCTGTGCTATTCACCTTTCTCATCCACTCCCTATACACTGGGGGCAATTTACAGAAGCCAATTAACCTACTACCCAGAGCACCTGGAGGAAACCCACGCAGTCACAGGGAAGGTGCAAGTTCCACACAGGCAGGCAGCAGTCGAGATCAGAATGGAACCGATGTCTCTGCCACTGAGGCAGAAGTTGTACCAGCTGTGCCACCCTTGTCATGTCTACATACATAGCTTCTTAGTCTATGTAAATTAAGCACAGCATGCAATGCAAGATGTTACACAAGATTTAATTGAAAAACTGTTAAGGTTATTTAATAGGCTGCAGTGGAAGAAATATTGATTGGTGAACAACATGATAGCAATGAAACATACAGCACAGAAACAGAATACATTAAAAACAGATTCTAACATTGTACATTTGGTAAGGTGAAAGGCCATTTTTGCTAACATTCTGGGATTAATTCCTGCAAATTAAATTCGTTTTGTAATCACAAAGACTCTAAATAATGTCAGCAATCTTGTAAATATTTGCATCTCCTAGCCAACATTTCACCTATAAGTAGTGACTCCTAAAACACATGGGAGTGAAGTCGTGCAAAATGGCAGCTGCGTTTGCCTGGATGCCGCCCGCTCAAAAATAATTGCTGCCTTTTTATGTACGTTGACGTATGTTTAAGGAATCTGATTCAAAACACAAATCATTTTTCCTACTGCAAAGGACATAAATGCTTAAAGTTTAGCAAAATGGTTTCAAAGTTCTCTGGTAAAGTTTACCAGGTAGCTCTGTTCCCTCCTGCATTGTTAGGTAATATATTCCTAATAAACTGATTATGCTGTCACCTCATGCTAGTCATTGACAGTGGGATAGCATTGGTATCAAGGAATAACATTCACACAGCCAGTGTGAAAAATATCAAATGTTCCAAGTTCAAGTAGTATTGCTATTTGCTTTTAATTCATCACTACTGTGATTATCCGAACTTTTGACAGGAATACGTTCTGCCTTAAAGGGACACAGTAACCAGTGAAAGCCATGCCTTAATAGCAGAATCAGAGTTTAGAAACGATGGCAGTTGGAATCAGTGGGATTAAATAATTAATAGCTGGATTGTGTAGTGTTAAAATGGAATCAGGCAGCTGTTGGAAACTATTTCTGTATAAATGGCTTTGCAAATCATGAACATTCTTGGTTTCTATCAATGATATCTATAACTGGCATCAATTAAAAAAAATTATAACCAGACTGTTGTTCGACAAGCAGCCATTTGGAAGGAAATAGCAATTTTAACAAATGTGCAAAATGCTACAGCAGTTGAAAACAGCTAGGTGTCTGCGTTATCTCAGAAAGATACAATTACAGCAGACTAATTAATCCATGGAACACTTGATGAAGGGTTGGAATGAAATACAAATCATGAGTTGTTGCATCAGATTCTGGTGTGGACCACTAGCCTCCCTCAGCAGTGATGTCATGCAACTGTTGAATGGCCCACTCCAAGGCCACCCTCTTACCAACATCAGTAGCTGGGGAGATGCAGAACGCAGGTTCCTAACCCTTTGCAGTTGCAGTCATATATAACCCTTGCATATAGAATCCCAAGGTTTTGGTACAGGTATTATCTATCGGTGTAACTTTACTATCTTATAATTCAATAAAACTTGTGTTTAATGTTTCCCATGACTTTGGTCTTCCCCTCAAGTTAATGAGTCACACAAGAATTTGACTGGGAGGTGCGAGCAGCTCTTATTCATCAACTGATATAAACACAAGGAAGATATCAGGCTTGTTTTAGTGGGGTGGAAGCATCAATCATACTCTTCAATTAAAGAATAAACACCTGGATATTCCATCAAAGTCTCCACCCTTCCTTGATCATCGTTGCTGGCTTTGATGTCTTGTTTTATATCTTTCATTCATTTGTTCTATGTACTTTTTTTATATCTCTCGGTTCCCTCTCCCTGACTCTCAGTCTGAAGAAGGGTCTCGACCTGAAACGTCACCTATTCCTTTTCTCCAGAGATGCTGCCTGACCCAATTACTGCCAGCTTTGTGTGTCTATCTTCAAGGTTTTCCGAATAGTGATTTAGGAAAGAACCCAGGCTTACTCGAGTGCCCTTCTTTGGAACACTTTGCTCTCGTCTCTCTGTTCAACCAATACCCCCTAGGAACCGGCAAGATTGGGATAACTCAGCCTCTGCGGGAAGTCACTCTTGTTGGCTCAGTACATCACCATCCCCACTGCCAGCCATTCCAGTCCTTGTCACCCTTGACAAGATTAGCTCCTTATTGCACCACTGTTTGTGTATTATTAAATACAGACTGTATGGGGCTCTTCCTGATATAACGTTGAATATCATTGACCTAGAGTGACAACATCATTGGCAGTATTACAATGGGAACAACTAATCATGGACTGATACAGGGTCTAGTGTTATAAAATTAACAATTATATTTTCAGTGCATGGTGCTACAAAAAGCAGTTTGAAATCTTTGTACAGGTAATGCCTAAACCAGCAATATAGTGTTGTAGTAACGAAAGAAGAAAAGCACAATTGAAATGTACTACAAGGAATCTTGAGTTTTGTTCTTTGCTAGTCATTAAATTATACAATACATTTAAAATTACAAAACAGAATCTTTTATGCCATGTAAAACTATTATCAATTCTTTGACATCCAACATTTTAAAAATACATCAAATTGTTGACCTGCATTTACATATCTTAAGTTTGTAAACAACATAAAGCAGGAAAAGAAAGACAGAGAGTGCTGGAGTAACTCAGCGGGTCAGGCAGCATCTGGGAGAACATGGATAGGTGACGTTTCAAGTCAGCACCGTTCTTTAGACTGAAGAAGGGTTCTGACCTGAGATGTTGCGTCTCCATGTGCTTCAGAGATGCTGCCAGATTCGCTGGGTTACTCCAGCACTTTTTATAAACCAGCATCTGCAGTTCCTTGTGTTTCCATTATAGCAGGAGATGACTTTGAATTCCTGATCAACTGGTGTTAAAACATACAGCAGTCAAATCTTATTGAAACACCTCGATGTGTGGCAAAGGTGCAGCTGAAGTGGCCGAGGTTTTGACCATCAGTATTTTATAAGCTGCCAATGTTGGGGAAACTCTTCAACTTCTCTGGGAAGTCATCCTTGTACAAGACAGGGTCGGCACGGTGCTCCACCACTTTCAGTGGCATGATCCCAAAGACCGATGCAAATTTATTGATGCATTCTGACCTGTAATTATATTCCCATGGTGTTAAATAAGCAGATAATGATGTGTACTAAAACACTGGCAGGACAACATCTTCACCACCAGACGTCATTAAAAAGCTGACAAATGTACGCAATAAAATTGGGACATTTCCGTAACTTGATGCTTTTAAAAGCCAAAGAGAAAAACTAAGCAATACTAAAGCTTGGATGATTCACTGACAAAGCAAAGGCTCACTAACTTTCAACTTAATTCATGCATTGGAGTTCCTTCATTATTTTATTAGAATATAAAAACTAGTTTTAATTGCTTTGCCTGACCCAGCCATGCATAGATTGGAAGGGACCTACCATTATACAACAGAAATTCAGAAATTCATGTGGGTTCTCCCTCTCTTGAGATTCTGACTATTTTAGTTTAGTCTTTTTCCGATAAAGCTATTTATCTAAATAATGAACATAATTTCAAAACTTTGGACCCCATTGCAAGTAAGAATTCCCTTGTTCTGTTGCATAGGGCCATTAAACACTCTTGTCCCATTGTATTCAAAGAGGAAGAAGTTTAAACAGTTCACAAATCACTGATTTACGTAAACCTGGGCAGAGTTTTCACTGTTGGGGAAGGCACTGACGAGCATTTTCCGAGAGGGCTGTAAATCTGGAAGCAGTCATGCATGTTTTTCTTGGGCACTTGTGAAATGGCAGCCTCAAGCTGTTAAATACATGCAAGGAATGGAGTGCTTACCGTTCCACCATATGGGTCTGGTCCAGAGACAGTCCATCAATTGCCGTGCACTCCGGGCACTTGAACTTTTTACGTGGGGTTACCTGCATGTCACAATAATTCCAACAATATTAATGGCGTCTTTAATCCAGCTTGATGTGCAAGCACGCCTGCAGAGCAACACAAGAGCACCATCCTCTCACAACAGTTCCATCTGGCTCACCACCGCATATTTCAATTCGCAAGAGATCAATAAAATTACTAGAATGGTTTCACATTCATTGAAAGTGTGTGATGACAACCCATTTAAAATCCACTTAATGACCACTTTCACACTTCCAGGTGCCTTATACAAGCACCGGTTGTCTGTACAACCATAAGGTGATGAAATGTTGCTTCCCCTTCTTTGATATAGCCTTATTAACCTACGCCTGTTTTCTCATTAAGTTGACTGACAGATTCTAAGAATATTTAGAGATTCTGAAGGTGACAAAGTTTAAAGTGCCCATGTGAATTTATCATCTCCACAAAGCCCTTTCCATCAACTTCACAAAGCAAGTGCCTTCTCAAGGCTGCTACTAACAAACAATATTAATGTCTATAAAAATTGAGCTTTCAAAGCTTTTAATGATAGGAAACATAAAACACAAGGCAATTGGCATAAGAAGCAAAAGTGACACAAGGGATTTTATCCTCTCCGCAGCAAGTGGAATGTACTGTCAGAGCAAGCGTGGAGACGGATTCAACGGCAACATTCCAAAGGGAAGCGGAAAACCATCTGAAAGGGAAGAATTTGCAGAGCTCTGGGGAATGTGTGCAGCATTGATCTTCTACAGAGAACAACATGAATTAGATGGGCCAAGCGGCATCCTTTGATGCTGAAACAATTCTGTAATTTAAATGTCCATTCTGGGCTTCTCAATTCATATTGTTTCTGATTTAAATTTAGTTTAGACTTCACACAGTTTTTACAGAGAGACAAAGCTAACATCTTTGCACAATTTCTCTTCACACGCACATTTCTGGCAGTTCAGAAACTTACCTTAATAGGAGCCTTTCCAGTCATGTTAGCAACCAGGAAGTTCATGGCAATATCCTCACAATTCATGTGTTCATCCACCCAATTTTTAATATCTCCTGGCATCTTGTATGTGTACAAGTAATTAAAGTACTAAGACAAAGAAGATCACATATGTCATCAGAAACTAATCATTGTAACTATATCATTCATTTAAAACTAATAAGGCAAACATTATTTCTATTTTTTTTAATTCCCAAGCATTTCAAGTTTCAACACAACCTCATCGTATGCCTACAACCCCTTCTACTCATTGGATAAGAATGCAGGTGTCATGGTTAATAGGTTTGCAGATCACATTAAACTTGGCGGTACTGTGGATAGCAAGATTATCTAAGATAACAAAGTTATCTGGATCAACTGGGCTCCTGGGCTGAAGAATGGTAGATGGAGTTTAATTAAAGTAAATGCGAGCTGTCGCATTTTGATAAGACAAACCAGGACAGAACTTACACAGTAAATGAAAGGGCCCTGGAGGGTGATGTAGAACAGATCTAGGAGTGCAGATGAATAGTTCCTTGAAAGAGGCCATACAGGTAGACAAGATGGCGAAGGTGGCACTTAGCATGCTTATTCTCATCAGCCAGGGTAGTTTCCCTTATCCCTAACCAGTCTGAAGAAGGGTTTCGGCCTAAAACGTTGCCTATTTCCTTCGCTCCATAGATGCTGCCGCACCCGCTGAGTTACTCCAGCACTTTTGTCTACCGCTGAGTTACTCCAGCTTTTTGTGTCTATCTTCAATTTAAACCAGCATCTGCAGTTCCTTCTTACACCTATTGAGTACAGGAGCCTGAGGGAGAACCTTATAGAGGAATGTAACGTCATGAGAGGATAGAATAGCCACAGTCTTTTCCCACAGGGCGAGGGTGTCTAAAGTAGAAGGCATAAGTTTAAGGTTTAATGAGAAAGGAAAGATTCAAAATGGACCCGAAGGCCAATGTTGTCACTGAATATTGGTACGGATACAGAACGAGATGTCAAAGGAAGTGGTGGAAGTGGGTATACTTATGATCTGGGGGATCTGGGGGGGATATGGGTCAGGCACAGGCAAGTGGGACTAGCTCAGGAAACTTGGTCAGCATGGCTAGGTTGGGCTGAATGGCCTGTTTCTGTGCTCTGTAGCTCTCATCCTAAAGTGCGTTTAATTCCCTGGTTTTGGCCTCAGTATCTCTCCACCTTTAGCTGACGAAGCCTTAAGTTCTGGGCCTGCCTTCCTGGTTCTCCACTCCCATCTGCTCAAGATATTCCCTAAAATCGCTTTCTTTGATCAATACGCTGTATATTTTCCAAGATACTTACACGGCTCAATGTAAAGTTTTGTTCCATTAAACTCCGATGAAATACATAGTGGAATATTTCATTACATTGAATGCTTTACATTAAAAAAATTCTTATACAAGTTAAAACGTGACTCATTAATATCTGAAATTCTTCTTAGTTTTAGATTTAGTTTTGACCATATGAAGTGACCAGGCATTTGCTCCCCTGTAACTTCTTGTAGGTATGCCTGTATGCTTGTTCACGTTTGTGCTGATTGGTTTGAATTAGTTAAGGGCCTGTCCCTAAGGGACTTGGTGATTTTTTTGGTGATCGACGGCATCATTGACTGACATGTCAGGTCACCGAAAAAGTCGCGGCGTGATAACGTATTGACCTGCGGTGTTTCCTCGACGCTGGACTTTGAAATGTTCAAAATCTTTCGGTGACCCTGATGCGTCAGTTGCCGAAAACAAATCGACAAGTGACAGGCGCTTTAGGATTTAAAATAACATCACTTAAAGTGAATGCAAAGAATCATGTTTAAACGCAAAGGATATTAAACAGAGTAACACAAACGAAAACAAATTGCCATAAGAATATGGACAAAAATAGAGAGAGATAGTGTTGCAAGATGTAACAAGAGATTGTGGGCAGGTGAAAGGAAGAGACTATAAACAATGAAAGCATCCAGTTTAGGAACAATTTCTACATGTAAAAATCAGCTGAGTGATCTTAGGCAAAGTATGCATGCATCACAAGAGGCCAAATGTTGAAACATAGATTCTTAAATTACATGAACCTTTGCATGAATTTAGTTTCTGTGCTAAATGGGAATTTTAAAACAGAGTAATAGTGGTGGCCTGGGGACTAGACGTTAAATGTGGCAGTTCCAATGAGGAAAACATTGAAAGGGAACATACGAGATCCTTCACTTAACATATAGCATATAAAGCAAGGAATAGAGGCCAAACCTTTGTATAACCAGTTTGGAGCTCAGTTTAAATAAAGTGTTCCATTTTGAACATGTAGTTTAGGATTGATGTTGACAATTTTAACAAGAGAGGAAAAAAATGATCAGAAATGCATCAGGGATGGAAACTTCTATTAGAACCAGAGGCAGACAGCATCAGAGATGTTTGAACAAACTGCCTCTTGCATTCCTTCAAAGTTAATTCAGATGATTCATTGAATTTCAGATCTTTTCCTTTCGGTTGGATAAAATTAAATTCAAATAATGTCTATTTTCTCATATCATTATCATCAAACTTCTATATTAAGGAAGTGGAAACAAGGAACTGCAGATGCTGGTTAATACACAAAAGGACACAAAGTGCTGGAATAACTCAGCAGGTCAGGCAGCATCTCAGGGAAACATAGATAGGTGATGTTTTGTGTTGTGTTGTGTATTCCGATATTAAGGAATGTATTGTAAGATATATTTAAAAACTTCCAGATAACAATTGTCAATTTGAGTTGTGTTTGAGTAGAGTTTAGTTTATTGTCTCATGTATCGAGGTAGAGTGAAACGCTTCAGTTCCATGTTAAACGGTCAGTGGAAAGACAGTACATGATGACAATCGAGCTATCCACAGTGTACACATGATCAAGCGAATAACGTTCAGTGCAAGATAAAGTCGTCACGTCCAACCTAAGATAGTCCAAGGGTCTCTAATGAGGTAGATAGTAGCTCAGGACAATTTTGTGAGTTCAAAACTGTGTTGATTTTAAAACCAGTCTGGCCAGTCAGTCATATCTACATACCTTGTGGTAGAAGGCAGCTCCAGTTAACACCATGGATACCTCGTTTGTCCATTCCGACTCGTATTTCCATTTGTTTGTCTCGTGATCCCATAAATGAAGCCGACCAGGATAGCCCACCAGCCTGTCAGGAAACTCACGCCACACCTACACGTGGTCAGAAATTGCAAACATCGTTAGTAGCTTGAGATAAGATGACAGAATCTATTGATTTATTTATCAGCCTCAATTATCCACCGTGAATGATCAATAACCAATCTGAAATGACCAGTATGCACACTGTAGACAAAAATGCTGGAGAAACTCAGCGGGTGAGGCAACATCTATGGAGGCTCTACATCGGTGAGACGCTTGGTGATCGCTTCACCCAACAACTCCGCTCGAGCCAAGCCTACACTTGGCCTCACCCACTGAGTTTCTCCAGCATTTTTGTCTACCTTCGATTTTCCAGCATCTGCAGTTCCTTCTTAAACAGTTTGCACACAGTGATTAGATTTGTTCCATGTCAATGATGCATTTTGTTATGGGAATTATTAAAAATGAACATGATTGAATATCTACACAAAAAATGCTGGAATTATTTGGCAGGTTAGGCAGCATCTTTAAAAGAGAAATGGAACTAATGCTTCAGGTTGAAGATCCTTTGGTGGAACAGGGAAAGAGAGAAAGCTACTTAGCCCCCAGCCAACAATGGACCATTGTGGCTCCACCTTTCCTTGATCATCGTTGCTATTGGCATATCTTTCATTCATTTATTCTATGTGCTGTCTATATTTCTCGTCTCGACCCAAAACATCACCTCTTCCTTTTCTTCAGAGACCCACTGAGTTACTCCAGGTTTTTCAGTCTACCTTTGGTATAAACCAGAAACACAGGTGGGGAAGGACAATGGATGAAACGTAGAGAAAGTCCACCAGAGGGTGAAAAGATGCAGATATTATGGATGGTTCCGTTCCTTTGTCCATGCAGTGTTTTTAAATGAATGAATTCACATGTTTAATCGATAATGTTTTATTATTGTTTAATGTTTTCTGTGTCATTCTTAATTGTTACTGTATGTCATGTTTTCTCTTGCGAGCAGAGCACCAAGGCAAATTCCTTGTATGTGAACATATTTGGCAAATATTATTAATTAATTCATTCATTTATGCAGTGTTTTCGGACAATTTCTGTTATCTTTCAGGTTTTCAGTATCAGCAATTTTAAGCTATTGTATACCTGTATCAATATTTGCAATCTAACCCTCTAAATACCAGCAGACATGACGAAATAAACTAGAATTGTTCTGGAGAGTGATACCTACATTTCTCTCCCCACTAACTAGTTGTACTTTGGTAACCACTTCTTTTTCTGGCATAAAGCTTTGACTGGAGTTAGGGGGCAGTAACACAAGACCTGATCAAGCCAACTTTATAACAACCAGAAACAAACTTCCTGACCTGCAGAAGTACGATACGATAAACTTTATTCATCCCCGGAGGGAGATTGTTCTGCCGACAGTCACAACACACAAGGTACACACAAATTTGAAATTAAAAGTGAAAACAAAAAGAAAAGGACAAGCGGTCTGGCTGCCGTGTGCAGAGCCTTCACCGGAACAAACGGACGGACACAGATTTATCTCCTGAACAGCGGATTCTAAACTAGAGTTCCCCCCCCCCCATGCCGGGTTCCCCTTTGTTCTCCCACCGTTCCTCACGGCGGCCCCCCCCCATTCCCATTGTCTTCCCCTCCCCCTCACGCTCATTGACCGTGGGGTCCTGTGGGGTCTCGTGGCGCAGAGACTTCCACCACTGCCAAAGCCCCACAGCCGTCGAGACTTCAGCTGCCGCCGAGGCTCCCATTGCCGCCACCCTTGAGCATCCTTCGGCCCAGACAGGCCTTGCCGCCCAGCTCCACTACAGTCCCCTGGGAAGCCTGTGGGGTGTGTCGGGCCTACCGGTGGTCGTTCTGGTCAACGGCGGTGCTGATGTTCGGCGGGTGGATGGGAGAGGGCAAGTATTCACAAAGTAGGAGTTCAGTGCTGCGGGCTGGTGTTAGTTGTCAACACTGGTTACTGCTCCACAATACAGCTTTACCACCTTCACAACAGCCAACATTTGTCACTACTCTGCTTGTGCAATGAGCACACCACAAAACTATTTTTTTCAAAATAGTAGAGATAAATCTTGAAGCAGTGCATGGGATCCAGGAAGCACACACTCATCACCTTCTCTTAGGTAGAACCAAGGAACAAAGAATACAGGATGAGATGTGCGTGGTTTGGTGAAGTGGCTGGAGGTGTTCTGGGGAAAGCACAGGAAGCACACGACCTGCCCGTTATAACTCTGCTCCTCCTCCATCCAGAAACTCAGTGTCCAAGTGCAGCAGTGATCCAATGGCATTTCTAATTCAATGTGTTATATTCACTGCTCATGATGTGGTCTTGTCTACGTGGGGAGAAACCAAGTGCAGATTGGGTGTAAAGCTCCTCTGTTCAGTTCACAAGGATGACTGTGAGCTTCCACGTGCCCATTGATACCTCCTGCAACGAGTGCTTTGAGCTCACGTACAAATCTCAAATCACTAACAAAAAACACTTTAATTGGTTATAATCATATTGATGATAGGTGTTGTGCATTGAAATTTTAGTTTTTAGTTTAGAGATACAGCGAGGAAATAGGCTCTTCGGCCCACCGAGTCCGAACCGACCAGTGATCCCTGCTCATCAACACTCTCTACACACTAAGGACAATTTACATTTACACCACGCCAATTAACCTACAAACCTGTACGTCTTTAGAGTGTATGTGGAATGCGAAGATCTCAGAGAAAACCCACGCGGGTCACGGGGAGAAGGTACAAACTCTACCTGGGACTCTGGCGCTGTAAGGCAGCAACACTACCGCAGCGCCACCCTAATGAAATAGTTAATTAACGAGGCTGCTCCTTCTGTAATAGGCACACTCGCATTTGAAGCAAAATACATCTGGAACAAGGGGCAAAGCCACAGTAACACTGGTGCAATGAAAACTGTCAACTCAATATGAAACTAAGAGAGGTACCCAACATAGATTGAAAATGCAAGTTATTAGCTTGCACAGAGGTTCAATATCAAAGCAGAGTACATATACCATGCACATCTGCATACAATTAGACTTGTACAGCAACACTTTATTTGCAAAAGCGAAGTGACGTGAAGTCTGAGCAAAGATTACAGCATTATCATTAACATGCCTTTTAAAAAAAAAAGAAACAAAAATCAAACATAAGAATCAAACCAAAGGACTGTTTAATGGGCCCTTAATTACTTCAAAGACTACTGTGCAGATTAAAGGATCAGTTTATGATTATAAACATAGGCTATACCCTGACAGACCGGATCATAATTACCGTCACTGGGCCTTCAATGGGAATCTACAATTAACTGGCTTTTGTCAATGTCTTTTCACATGCAGTTTTCTACTAATTTTCAATTCATATGCAGAAGAATGAACTTTTATTGGTGTACTAATTTGAAACATGACCAACATGAAAAAGGGTTGTTGCAAAAAAAAAAAAAAAAAAAAAATAGCATGCCCATGGAAAACCGCAAATAAACTATATTTCAACAGCACCTAACATGCTCAATAAGCTGGTCCTGGAGGTAAAGGGGAAACAAGAGTGGTTTTAATATTGTTCATTCTCAATGCAGAGTTGGCAATAGAGGTTTAGCTCAACTGAAATGTCAATGTGTGATGAACTGTGATTTAAAAACAAAATTAACTAAAAACTGTGAAAATTGGCAAATCATTGTATCATTAGTTCACCACTGTCCTTCATGGAACGCATATGGACCCTCTTTGATCCAAGATGTACAGTGCCCATCATAATGTTTGGGACAAAGACCCATCATTTATTTATTTGCCTCCGTACTCCACAATTTGAGATTTGTAATGGAAATAAAATCATGTGGTTAAAGTGCACATTGTCAGATTTTAATAAAGGCCATTTTTATACATTTTGGTTTCACCATGTAGAAGTTACAGCTGTGTTTATACATATTTCCCCCCATTTCAGGGCACCATAATGTTTGAGACACAGCAATGTCATGTAAATTAAAGTAGTATTTTGTTGCATATCCTTTGCATGCAATAACTGCTTGAAGTCTGCAATTCATGGACATCACCAGTTGCTGGGTGTCTTCTCTGGTGATGCTCTGCCAGGCCTGTATTGCAGCCATCTTTAGCTTATGCTTGTTTTAGGAGCTAGTCCCCTTCAGTTTTCTCTTTGGCATATAAAAGGCATGCTCAATTGGATTCAGATTCTTTTTCCAGAACTGTGGTTGCTCTTTTAAGTACTTCTTGGCAAACTGTAACCTGGCCATCCTATTTTTGTAGCTAACCAGTGGCTTACATCTTGCAGTGTAGCCTCTGTATTTCTGTTCATGAAGTCTTCTGCAGACAGTGGTCAATGACAAATCCACACCTGACTCCTGAAGAGTTTCTGATCTGTCGGACAGGTGTTTGGGGATTTTTCTTTATAGAGAATTCTTCTGTCATCATCTGTGGAGGTCTTCCTTGGCTTGCCAGTGCCTTTGCGATTAGTGTTTTTATGTATTTTTTAATGTATTTTTTGTATCTCCTTATACTGTATGATGTGTTATATGGACCTGTGTCTGAAATAAAGTTTTATTATAGTAAGCTCACCAGTGCTCTCTTTCTTCTTAATGATGTTCCAACAAGTTGATTTTGGTAAGCCTAAGGTTTGGCTGATGTCTCTAACAGGTTTATTCGTGTTTCTCAGTCTCATAATGGTTTCTTTGACTTTCATTGGCACAACTTTGGTCCTCATGTTGATAAACAGCAATAAAAGTTTCCAAAGGTGATGGAAAGACTGGAGGAAAGACTAGGTGCTGAGAGCTCCCTTATATCTACATTAAGGAGGCATTTAAACACACCTGAGCAATTACAAACCCCTGTGAAGCCATGTGTCCCAAACATTATGGTGCCCTGAAATGGGGGGACTATGTATCAAAACAGAGCTGTAATTTCTACATGGTGCAACCAAAATGTATAAAAATGGCCTTTATTAAAATCTGACAATGTGCACTTTAACCACATGTGTTTTTTTCTATTACAAATCTCAAATTGTGGAGTGCAGAGGCAAATAAATAAATGATGGTCTTTGTCCCAAACATTGTGGAGGGCACTGTATGTAGCTCCAGACTGATGTGCTGAGCTATAATCTTAAAGCACCCTGAAGAAAATTAAAAAAAACAAAAAAAACACTAAAAAACCCACACAATTGAGAGAAAAAGCAACTGGTGAAAGACATGGCGGCACAGCAGTAGAATTGCTGCCTTACATCTGTAGAGTTTTTACGTTCTCAACGCGACCTGGGTGGGTTTTCTCCGAGATCTTTGCTTTCCTCCCACACTGAAGGTTTGTAGGATGATTGGTTTAGTATAAACATAAATTGTCCCTAGTGTGTAGGATAGTGTTAATGTGCAGGGATCGCTGGTCGGTGCAGACTCGGTGGGCCGAAGGGCCTGTTTCCAGGTTGTATCTCTAAACTAAAAAAACAAGCAAAGCAAGAAGCTGAACCATCATTCTCTTCTGTCTGAAGAAGGGTCTCGACCCAAAACGTCACCCATTCCTTCTCTCCACAGATGCTGCCCATCCCACTGAGTTACTCCATCTTTTTGTGTCTACCTTCGATTTAAACCAGCATCTGCAGTTCCTTCCTACACATCACACGCTTCATTTGGAAACACACAGATGGTGGTGGATGTACGGAACAAGCTGCCAGAGGAGGTAGTTGAGGCTGGGACTATCCCAACGTTTTAAGAAACAGCTAGACAGGTACATGGATATGACGGGTTTGGAGGGATATGGACCAAGCGCAGGCAAGTGGGGCTAGTGTAGCTGGGACATTGTTGGGCAAGATGGGCGGAAGGGCCTGTTTCCACATTGTATCACTCTGTGACTGTCACAAGTGACCACAGTTGTTCAGAGAACTCAATATGCATTGAATTCTCCAATTTTAGGCAACCTCTAAACAACCCCACCATCCCCTTCTCACCCACAATCCCCACCCCACCGCTGAGCCCCGGCTGATCTTGCACCCACCCTTCCCCTCCCCCCCCATTCCTTCCCCAAGCTACTCAATTTGCACCACGTCAATCCTCCAGCTTCACAAATCTGTAATCCCTTTCTCTCTTACCTTGTGTGTGCTCACCTCTGGCTTTTGTCAGACTGTCTGCCTATCATCCCTATGACATGCTATGCTTTGTCCTGCCCCATCACATTTCTAGCTCCCCCCCAATTAGTCTGAAGAAGGTTCCTAACCCAAAACGTCACCTATTCATGAGACAAAGAGAATGCAAGTATATGCATCATATTAAGATTACCCAATGACACTTCCACACTGCTCTTTCATTAGGAAGTCCAAATCCCGTTTGCTCTGTAAATTTTATAATCAGAAACAGGACAGGAATGTATTAATGTGTGAGCTGATGCTCTTGGGTTTTGTAAACAAATGCAGTGTGTGTTTTAAGTAATGATCCATCCCCTGTACCCAAAGCCCTGAAGTCCATAAATCTAACAAGGGAATCACAGCCAAACATACAAGCTGAAGCTTTACCAGTGAAACTATCTTCCTGTCTAAACGTGGCACCCATTAATTAGCAGGTCGAGTCAGCATCATTTTATTTCTTTGAGGAAACCAACATTTCTATTTCTATTTTACATTTTAACTCTAAAAACTCTGCGACATACAATCCAAGTCAAAAATAACCTCCCCTCCCCCAAGGCTTCAATAAACTTTAAAGCCCTGGGATCTTTTGATAACATCTTTCGGTTTGCTTTTTTTTTGCTGACAAAACTCAGGCCAGAAGTTCAGTCACATCAGAATACATTTGGGTATTGCACAATCAATTCAGAGCTACAGCAATCAACAGTCAACACGAGGTTTGTCAAAGAGAACGGACATTTCAAGAGAGAGTTAGATTTAACTCTTAGGGCTAACGGAATCAAGGGATATAGGGAAAAGGCAGGAAGGGGGTACTGCTTCTGGGTGATCAGCCATGATCTTATTAAATGGCGGTGCTGGCTCGAAGGGCCAAAAGCCCTACTCCTGCACCCATTTTCTATGCTTCTATGTTTCTCTGAGTGGCAGAGCCTGCTTCTGTGTACTAGTTCTGTACAAAACGTTATTCACTGTACCTCAATACACGTGACAATAAACCAAACTAAACTAGTACATAGACCTTCATTCACCAGTCAACTAAATGTATTTCATCAGATGCAGTTAGAAGATAGACAGTACAGCACCAGAACAGGCCCTTTGGCCCACAATGTCTGTGCCCAACATGAAGACAACACCAATTCTTTCTGCCTGCAAAGGTACAAATTTGTTTTTTTTAAACAAATAAAAAAAGTTGATAATAAAGTTACAGTTGAGCAAAATATTTTACTTGTCCAATTCCACATTCAAGAGATGACACAAAGTGCTGGAGTAACACAGCGGGTCAGGCAGCATCTGTGGAGAACGTGGATAGGTGACGATTCACAAAGTGCTGGAGTAACTCAGTGGGTCAAGCAGCATCTGTGGAGAACATGGATATGTGACGTTTCACAGAGTGCTGGAGTAACTCAGTGGGTCAGGCAGCATTTCTGGAGAGCTTGGATCGGTGACATTTCGGGTGAAGACCCTTATTCAGACTTCAGGAGGGTCTCAACCCAAAACGTCACATATCAATGTTCTCCACAGATGCTGCTGGACCCGCTGCCTTACTCCAGCACTTTGTGTTATTTTTTTAAACCAACATCTGCACTTCCTTGTTTCCACATTCAGGAAACTTTCTAACTGAATGATTTTTCAAAAAGGCGATGAGTTTTATTTTAATGTACAACAATACCGATCACCACTGAGTTGGACAGGAAGACATTTTTTTAATGGATTTCCCACATGATATAATTTAAGTAGGAATGCAAGAAATGTTTGACTTTGTACTTTCATAAAAGAATGAAAGATCAGTTTACAGTTTGGCAACCACTGCTGTACAGCATAAGATCATAAGTAATAGGAGCAGAATTAGGCCATTTGGCCCGTCAAGACTACACTGCCATTCAATCATTGCTGATCTATCTCTCCCTCTAAACCCCATTCTCCTGCCTTCTCCCCATAACCTCTGATACCCACACTAATCAGCACACCTTATCGTAAATAGTCATAA
This sequence comes from Leucoraja erinaceus, assembly GCF_028641065.1. Lineage (NCBI taxonomy): Eukaryota > Metazoa > Chordata > Chondrichthyes > Rajiformes > Rajidae > Leucoraja > Leucoraja erinaceus. The sequence continues at coordinate 1,233,515 of NC_073394.1, forward strand.
GTTAGTTTTAAATGTCATTCTTACAGTTAAGATTGAAAATGCCAAATTAGTTTGCTGAAATTTCAGAACTATGGTTTGTAACAGACTGATGACGATTTTAATAGTGTTTAAGATGGGCCGTCGGTTGCCAATGACTGCTCAGATATTGCACTCAATAGTAACTGGGTGTTCACAATACATCTTTGCCTGATTAAATCAAGTATGCACATCTGCATAGATCTTTTTTAACCAAACGTTTTGCTGTATTTTTGTGGTTAAAAAAAAGTTATAGTTCCTTCTTCACTCAAGAGTTCGTAAAATAGATTCAACATGAGTACCAGGAGAAATGCTATTGTGAAACACACAAAAATCATTCATGTCCTTAACATGAAACAGCGGTTCCACAATGTAGTACGTTTGAAAACAGACAGACCTCTGACAGCATAATCACACAGCATAATCAGATTTCCTAAAATTAGTTCAGTGAGAGATTGCTAAATCAAATTCCTCTGAAGCTATTCAAATCAAAGTGCTATATTTCTAGCATGTCACTTTCAAGTATGCTGCCGTAAAATAATTAAGAGGAAAAGATTAAAAAGAATAACAGATTGATTGAATGCCGATTATAAGGAAACCCTTTATATGCAACATATTATAATATCTGCTGGAAATACCCTATAAAATGGTAGAGTAAACATACAATGAATGATTGAGCTGAATTTATGAACATACGGGACTATTGAAGAGTTTTTGATTTTGTGGTACCTGTTGAATTGAAAGACACGGCAGGGAAAGTGGCCTTCGGCCCACCAAGTCCATGCTATCCCAGTTCCATTCTACTTTTGCACCCATTTCCTACACTTCACGCCCAATTTTATAGAGGCAAATTAACTGACAAACCCACACGTCTTTGGGATGTGGGAGGAAACCGGAGCGCTCGGAGAAAACCCACTTGGTCACAGGGAGAACGTGCAAACTCCACACAGACAGCAACCAAAGTCAAGATCGAACCTGGGTCTCTGGCATTGAGAGGCAGCAGCTTTATCAGCTGTGCCATTGTACCGCCCATAGAGAGAGAATTCCTGATGTGAATTAAGGATGGGATCAAGAATAGACATTGTGTTCTGTGTGAGAATTAAACTCCCGGAGGTTTTTGTCAGTCTCCCTACCTGCTTCCACTACCTGCAACCTCCGGCAACCACCTGCAACCTCCGGGAACCCCACGGAAACCTTGGGTGGGGCACAATTTATAAATTTTAACAAAGTCTCCAGAGGTTTCCGTTCAGGTTTCCTAAGTGGGACAGGGGCATAACTCAGCGATCTTGTGTTTGCTTTTCTATATTTTCTGTCTAACTTCACCCAATACTTGTTCTTGAACACACTCTATTGTATTTTGAATTTATTGAACTTTTTATTAGCTTATTGAGTACTGTTTACACAAACATGTTGCACTGCTGCTGTAAGAATGTAATTGTTGGGGTTTGCGACATATGACAGTAAAACACTCCTGCCTCTTGGCTTTCCAATGCATTCAGTTCTCAGTGCCTGCCATTAGCTTCCCGTTTTTTGCTCCCTTGTTATCCAGGGTCTTTGTGGGACATCTTCACCCTCAGGTGGTGAATCTGAGGAATTCTTTGCCACAGAATGCTGTGGAGGCCAAGTCAGTAGATATATTTAAGGCAGAGATATACAGATTATTGATTAGTACGAGCTTCAGACTAATCTTGGGGAGAAGTCAGGAGAATGAGGTTAGGGGGGAGGGATAGATCAGCCATGATTGAATGGTGGAGTAGACTTGATGGGATGAATGGCCTAATTCTTCTCCTATCTATGATCATGATCTCAGCTCCAGGCACTTATCTCCGAGAGTCTCCCTCTGCTCTAACACCACCAGCCACGGGCTTCTTGTGGGTGCTCTGTGTAAAACCATGGGTTACATTTCACGAGAAGAGTACGGTGAGTGAAACAATGACAGGTCAGTCAACATTTTACAGATTGGCTGAACTGCCTGTTCTTTTGTTATTTTTCCAGAGCACTGAATGAACATTTGAATGGTAATAAGGCCAAGTTCCTTGTCAGAGCTTTCTGTGCATGAATGACAGCAACGTAACGGTGGGTTGTAGTTTAAATACACACAAGGAGGTTTGGAAAATACAGCCAACCGTCAAAATATGTAAACCTAGGATTTTATGTTTTTAAATCTAATTTCACTGATTTATTCTGCCAAAACTGTCTTAACAGTTTTTAAGTGGCTCCAGGTGAATGCACAGCTGTAGTTGAACTAGAATAAAGATTATCAGCACATATGCTTCTGATTCAGGAAAGCAAGCTTGGGGGTAGAACACTTCCCAGCAGTTGTAATTGACATTGTTATAATCAGGAATATAAATAATATGCCAATGTCCAAGACAACGGCGTGTTCCCCCCGTTAGTGTTTGACTGTATTTCATTCATGCAGTGCAGTTTTATTCACATCATATCCTGGTGACACAATAAGTACTCAGCTACCCACACTCAGACCAAACATTCACCATTTCAATTCAGAAACAAAAACTAACTCACTAATAGGTTTTACACACCTCCAATTATATAGAATTAACTTTTTCAAACAGAAAATGAGGTACTTGTGCAAATATATATTTACCATTATTTATCCCGAATAAGTAATTGTGAAAATAAAGAGAGTGCTGGAGTAACTCAGCGGGTCAGGCAGCATTCGTGGAGAACATGGATAGGTGACATTTCACAGAGTGCTGGAGTAACTCAGCGGGTCAGGCAGCATTCGTGGAGAACATGGATAGGTGACATTTCACAGAGTGCTGAAGTAACTCAGCGGGTCAGGCAGCATCTGTGGAGAACATGGATAGGTGACGTTTTGGGTTTGAAGAAGTGCCGGCCTGAATTGTCACCTATTTGTGTTCTCATAAGGTCATAAGTGATAGGAGCAGAATTAGGCCATTTGACCCACAAAGTCTACTCCGCCATTCACTCATGGCTGATCTATCTCTCCCTCCTAATCCCATTCTCCTGCTTTCTTCCCATAACCCCCAGCACCCATAATAATCAAGAATCTATCTATTTCTGCCTTAAAATATCCATTGATGGCCTCCACAGATTCACCACCCTCTGACAAAATACATTTCTGCTCATCGCCTTCCTAAAGGAAGGTCCTTTAATTCTGTGGCTATGACCTCTGGTCCTAGACTCCCAATTTGTGGAACAATCCTCTCCACATCCACTCTATCCTTAGAATAGAAAACCCTTTCACTATTCAGTAAGTTTCTATGAGATCCTCTCTCACCCTTCTAAATTTCATCGAGTAGAGGCCCAGTGCCATCAAACACTCATCATATGTTAACCCATCGGACACCAGCAGCGTACCGGGCACCAGCAGGGTACCGGGCACCAGCAGGGTACATGACACCAGCAGGGTACAGGACACCAGCAGGGTACCGGACACCAGCAGGGTACAGCAGGGTACACACCAGCAGGGTACAGGACACCAGCAGGGTACAGGACACCAGCAGGGTACAGGACACCAGCAGGGTACAGGACACCAGCAGGGTACAGGACACCAGCAGGGTACAGGACACCAGCAGGGTACAGGACACCAGCAGGGTACACCAGCAGGGTACAGGACACCAGCAGGGTACAGGACACCAGCAGGGTACCGGACACCAGCAGGGTACAGGACACCAGCAGGGTACCGGACACCAGCAGGGTACAGGACACCAGCAGGGTACAGGACACCAGCAGGGTACAGGACACCAGCAGGGTACAGGACACCAGCAGGGTACAGGACACCAGCAGGGTACAGGACACCAGCAGGGTACAGGACACCAGCAGGGTACAGGACACCAGCAGGGTACAGGACACCAGCAGGGTACAGGACACCAGCAGGGTACAGGACACCAGCAGGGTACAGGACACCAGCAGGGTACAGGACACCAGCAGGGTACATGACACCAGCAGGGTACATGACACCAGCAGGGTACAGGACACCAGCAGGGTACAGGACACCAGCAGGGTACAGGGCACCAGCAGGGTACAGGGCACCAGCAGGGTACACCAGCAGGGTACAGGACACCAGCAGGGTACAGGGCACCAGCAGGGTACAGGGCACCAGCAGGGTACAGGGACCAGCAGGGTAAAGGACACCAGCAGGGTACAGGACACCAGCAGGGTACAGGACACCAGCAGGGTACAGGACACCAGCAGGGTACAGGACACCAGCAGGGTACCGGACACCAGCAGGGTACCGGACACCAGCAGGGTACCGGGCACCAGCAGGGTACAGGGCACCAGCAGGGTACAGGACACCAGCAGGGTACAGGACACCAGCAGGGTACAGGACACCAGCAGGGTACAGGACACCAGCAGGGTACAGGGCACCAGGGGTACAGCAGGGTACACCCAGCAGGGTACAGGGGTACACCAGCAGGGTACAGGACACCAGCAGGGTACCGGGCACCCCAGCAGGGTACTGGACACCAGCAGGGTACAGGACACCAGCAGGGTACAGGACACCAGCAGGGTACAGGACACCAGCAGGGTACAGGACACCAGCAGGGTACAGGACACCAGCAGGGTACAGGACACCAGCAGGGTACAGGACACCAGCAGGGTACAGGACACCAGCAGGGTACAGGACACCAGCAGGGTACAGGACACCAGCAGGGGACAGGACACCAGCTGTGTACAGGGCACCAGCAGGGTACTGGGCCCCAGACGGGTACAGGCCCCCAGCCGGGTACCGGACACCAGCAGGGTACATGACACCAGCAGGGTACAGGACACCAGCAGGGTACAGGACACCAGCAGGGTACATGGCACCAGCAGGGTACAGGGCACCAGCAGGGTACCGGGCACCAGCAGGGTACCGGACACACCAGCAGGGTACATGACACCAGCAGGGTACACACCAGCAGGGTACAGGACACCAGCAGGGTACAGGACACCAGCAGGGTACAGGACACCAGCAGGGTACAGGACACCAGCAGGGTACAGGACACCAGCAGGGTACAGGACACCAGCAGGGTACAGGACACCAGCAGGGTACAGGACACCAGCAGGGTACAGGACACCAGCAGGGTACAGGACACCAGCAGGGTACAGGACACCAGCAGGGTACCGGACACCAGCAGGGTACAGGACACCAGCAGGGTACAGGACGCCAGCACCAGCAGGGTACAGGACACCAGCAGGGTACAGGACACCAGCAGGGTACAGGACACCAGCAGGGTACAGGACACCAGCAGGGTACAGGACACCAGCAGGGTACAGGACACCAGCAGGGTACAGGACACCAGCAGGGTACAGGACACCAGCAGGGTACAGGACACCAGCAGGGTACAGGACACCAGCAGGGTACAGGGCACCAGCAGGGTACAGGGCACCAGCAGGGTACAGGGCACCAGCAGGGTACATGACACCAGCAGGGTACAGGACACCAGCAGGGTACCGGACACCAGCAGGGTACAGCACACCAGCAGGTTACAGGACACCAGCAGGGTACTGGACACCAGCAGGGTACCGGGCACCAGCAGGGTACAGGACACCAGCAGGGTACCGGGCACACCAGCAGGGGACAGGACACCAGCAGGGTACAGGGCACCAGCAGGGTACAGGGCACGAGCAGGGTACAGGACACCAGCAGGGTACAGGACACCAGCAGGGTACCGGACACCAGCAGGGTACCGGACACCAGCAGGGTACCGGACACCAGCAGGGTACAGGACACCAGCAGGGTACAGGACACCAGCAGGGTACAGGACACCAGCAGGGTACTGGACACCAGCAGGGTACATGACACCAGCAGGGTACAGGACACCAGCAGGGTACAGGACACCAGCAGGGTACAGGACACCAGCAGGGTACAGGACACCAGCAGGGTACAGGACACCAGCAGGGTACAGGACACCAGCAGGGTACAGGACACCAGCAGGGTACATGACACCAGCAGGGTACATGACACCAGCAGGGTACAGGACACCAGCAGGGTACACAGGACACCAGCAGGGTACAGGACACCAGCAGGGTACAGGACACCAGCAGGGTACAGGACACCAGCAGGGTACAGGACACCAGCAGGGTACCGGACACCAGCAGGGTACACCAGCAGGGTACAGGACACCAGCAGGGTACAGGACACCAGCAGGGTACAGGACACCAGCAGGGTACAGGACACCAGCAGGGTACAGGACACCAGCAGGGTACCGGACACCAGGACACCAGCAGGGTACCGGACACCAGCAGGGTACCGGACACCAGCAGGGTACCGGACACCAGCAGGGTACCGGACACCAGCAGGGTACCGGACACCAGATTGCTCCCTCAAGACTTCCAGTAAAACTAGATTATTTTGCTCACCAGTTGTAGTTTGTTTTAGAAAGCATTGTGCCTCAAGATTCACAACATAACCAATTGTTTATTTTGTCAGTGTTAATGATGTCCCAAGATGTATCTCTGAGACATGAATCCAAGATAAAAGTCCTTACGTTTTCTCCTACAACAGTAAAACTTCTCAAGAAGCCGAGGATTGTTCTGCTGTGTGTCTCAGTACCACACCATAAACTCACGAGTCCAAAGCAAATGTTATAACTTAACAATGACCACTGATGAGTAGTAACTGTACTATGGGGTCCCAGCACCGAGCCTTGCGGCACCCTACTAGTCACTGCCTGCCATTCTGAAAAGGACCCGTTAATTCCTACTCTTTGCTTCTTGTCTGCCAACCAGTTCTCTATCCATGTCATTACCCTACCCCCAATACCATGTCCTCTGATTTTACACACAAATCTCTTGTGTGGGTCCTTGTCAAAGGCGTTTTGAAAGTCCAGATACACCACATGCTGCTCACATGTATGTGCATAACCTTTCCTCCACTCACTCATAAATTGTTTTAAGCAGAAACATCTGCTTGCTCACTTCACTTTAGTTCCAGGTACCTCCATACCAGGCCAAGCGCATCAATTTCATCATTCCTTTCAAACATAGCGAGACGGCATTGGAATCATACTGCATGTTTAGATTAGCTTTGAGATACAGTACTGAAACAGGACCTTCAGCCCACCGAGTCCACGCCGACCAGTGCTCCCCGCACATTAACACTATCCAACACACACTAGGAACAGTTTACACTTATACCAAGCCAATTAACCTACAAACAAGTATACGCCTTTGGAGTGTGGGAGGAAACCGAAGATCTCGGAGAAAACCCGCGCAGGTCATGGGGACAACGGACAATCTCCGTAGACAGCACCCGCGATCGTGATCGAACCTGGGTCTCTGGTGCTGTGAGGCAGCAACTCTACCGCTGCAACGTCGTGCAGCCCAGCCAAAATTAGCCAGAATTATGCGACCCAGCTAGGAGTGGGTGCAAATGGGGTTGCTGGCAGGGATCCGGGGACTTTGGTGGAAGAAATTGACTGGCATTCATATGATGCATTGCCTGATGTAAGCAGCATGGAATGCAATGGCAATGTTGTGGCCACCATACTGGAGGGCTGTTGTTAGGGATGGGAGCAACGGATAAATTCAGGGGCCATTTAGTAGTAGTGGGACAAGGGAATGGCATGCAACACACACACACACACTTGCTGCTTTTGTCCATCTACATAGTGTGTAACAAAGTTTTGGAAAGCTGGTAACAACATCTTGGTAAAGTGTTGCGTGCACTTTATCAATGGTATACACTGTAGCTATGACTTGCCAGTAGATGAGATGGTGAAAGCTTAGCGATGCTGGTTGTGGATGCTTTAAGAGGCTTTTTAGACAGGCACATGGATATGCGGGGAATGGAGGGATATGGACCACGGACAGATAGAGGCGACTCGGACAGTAGTCTAGTTTATGGAAGGACCGTTCAGAAGCCTGATAACAGAGCGGAAGAAGGTGGTTAGAGAGAATTGAGCATCGCAGTATAAAATAGCGCGGAGCATGGAAAAGAAATGGTAAAGTTGGAACTGAATTGAAAATTGCACTTGACTTGATTCCGTGTAATCTGAAGCTCCGACAATCACTAGAAATTAATTCCGCTTTAGATAGACACAGTCCAGTATCTGAAATAGTTGCAGACTTCCTCATTCTAAATGAATAATGATCTCACTAACCTAATGAGCAATTATCCTACAGGCTCACTACAAATCAACTTAATTGCACAAAGCATAACATGTGGTTATGGCCCAGAGTTTCCAGTATGGAATAGAATGTGTTACATTTTTAGTTGATATACAAAGTTAAACAATTCAATTCTTTATGTACTTAAAGTAATTTGCTCTGTAAGAAATAAGTGAATTGTATTTTTAAGAAAATCCTCAGTTTCATACATATTCTAAGGATCAAAACAAGGATCAATTGGGGGAATGAATGAGCAGAATGCTGGAAGGAAAGAGGACAAAGAGATGAAAGTTCAAGAAAGAACTGCAAATGCTGAAAAAAATCAAAGATAGACAAAAATGCTGGAGAAACTCAGCGGGTGAGGCAGCATCTATGGAGCGAAGGAATAGGTGACGTTTCGGGTCGAGACCCTTCTTCATATCGAGAACCGAAACGTCACCTATTCCTTCGCTCCATAGATGCTGCCTCACCCGCTGAGTTTCTCCAGCATTTTTGGATAACCTTGGATAATAAATTTTCAGATGAGGCAATTGTCGACATCATGAGGTAAATCTCTACTGGAATAGGTAAAAATTTCACCATTAGCATGTTGGGTTTTCGAGAAGATGTAATTCACAAACAAACAAAAGATCAGATCAGAGTTTTATACGTATATAGATGTTTTAGTGATTTACTGAAAGGCTGAGTTGAGATAAAGCAAAGTTTCAAGTCTGAAGGAGCGATTAGGAAGGAATGCCCATTTACAATAGCTCTGTTACTTTTCAAAAGAGGGAAGAAAATTAATTCAATCTAACATGAAGGCAATACATATTGCCAAGATTTAAAACAGAATTTCCTAATGAAAAGAAGCAGATATCCATTTTAAATTGCATAATTTTAAATACAGAAACTTGGCACTACTTGTTAAACGAGTGGTTTTCATTTCAAAATTGAAGGTAATTTCAGAACAAGCTAAATTGTCTGTTGCATTTTGTGTTGCACTGATTGTTGGAGTGTTAGATAATAGTGGAGACAAGGAACGGCAGATGCTGGGTTACAAAACAACAGTGCTGGAGTAAATCAGTAGGTCAGGCAGCTTCTCTGGAGCATATGGATAAGCGATGTTTCAGGCTGGAAAGCGCTACAATGCTGTGAACTATATTCTGCACCCTGTATCTTTTTCCCTTTACTCTATTATCGCACTTCAGTCTGAGCTTTATATTTACATACAGTATTATCTGTTCAGTGTGGATCTTTAGTCAGAGGGTGGTGAATCTGTGGAATTCCTTGCCATAGAAAGCTGTGGAGGCCAAGTCAGTGGATAATTTTTAGCCTGACATAGATGGATTCTTGATTAGTATGGGTATCGGAGATTATGGGGAGAAGGCAGGAGAATGGGGTTAAGAGGGAGAAATCGATCAGCCATGATTGAATGTCGGGGTGGACTCGATGGGCCGAATGGCCTAATTCTACTCCTATTCCTTATGACCATGCAAAACAAAGCTTTTCATTGTACCTCAGTACACATGACTATAAAAAAACCTGAACCCATGTGTGTTTTGCTTGAGGATAATTATAATAATAGTATACTTGGCATTATATTTCTTCACTGTGCAGATCTGGCAGAAAGGTCACAATGAATTCACGAATTAACCAAGTAGCTAACATGTCCGGCTATGTACAAACATCACATGTGAGACACATGTCCGGCTATGTACAAACATCACATGTGAGACACATGAATATAATTCTTTGTAAATAGCAACGTAGAAATAGAAGCTTTGGTAAATGAAAGAAGTAAAACCATATAACACCTATACATTACCAGATTACTCTACATTGGCGCATACAGTAGCCATTACATTTGTCATTTACATTTGGGAATCATATTTCCATGCAAATTATGCCAAGAGATGGCATAAGATATTTTGTTTTACATCTGAAGCAAACTTGTAGATGGAATGATAAGACTCACCTCGTAGCCAAACTGCAACTCATCTGATGTCAACATGATGATATCATCGTCAATCGCCAGAACAGCTTCAGTTTCAATTTCATCGTAAGGGAAGAATCTATTACTCAGTTTGTTTTCTTTGGTCCTTACAACTTTGAGGGGTACTCCAATCCTGGGCCACACCGACTCTGCAAGAAACAAATCAGTAATATTCCAAAGCTCTTCTTCTTAGTTCGACAGCTTACTGATGGCAAATTACGACTGTCATATAATGGCAAAATTACAGACTATTGTTTGATATGAACTTTATATTTGCCAGCTGCTCAAAACATCTCTCATTCAAACAGTGGTTCTGTACCTGTGTAGAAAGGAACTGCAGATGCTGGTTTATACCAAAGACAGACACAAAGTGCTGGAGTAATTCAGCAGGACAGGCAGCATCTCTGGAGAAAAACATTTGTGTGGCATATCAGGTCGGGACCCTTCCTCGGGTGGAGGGTATATTTGTTCATTTGTTTGTTATTTTAGGGTATATTTGTGCCTTTGAAGAGTTACTGTATTGAGAGCAGAGGCATGACAATATTTAAAATAAACCCCAAATTTAAGTGCAGCTAGGTGTTGTGATGAGGAGATGTATTTTAATAACAGCAGTAAATCTATCACTGCGTTATTTATACCAAATCAGGGGAACTGTTTTTAGTCTGTCCCCGACTCACAATTCCTCCGTTTACGCCGCGTCTGCGCCCAGGATGAGGTTTGCCATAATAAATCATCGGATGTCCTCACTCTTTAGGACACGGAGGTTCCCCTCTTCCATCATAGATGAGGCTCTCACTTGGGTCTCCTCAATATCCTGCAGCTCCACTCCTGCTCCCTCTCCCCCCATTCGCAACAAGGTCAGAGTCCCCCTTGTCCTCACCTTCCACCCCATCAGCCGTCGTGTACAGCATATAATCCTCCAACACTTACGCACCTCCAACGGATCCCACTACTGGCCACATCTTCCCATCTCCACCCCTTTCTGCTTTCCACAGAGACCGTTCCCTCCGCAACTCCCTGGTTAACTCATCCCAAACCACCCAAACCATCTGCTTCCCAGGTACTTTCCCCTGCAACCGCAGGAGATGCAACACCTGTCCCTTTACCTCCACCTCGACTCCACCCAAGGACCCAAACAGTCTTTCCAGGTGAGGCAGAGATTCACTTGCACCTCCTCCAATCTACTGTATCTGCTGTTCCAAATGTCAACTTCTGTACATCGACGAGACCAAGCACAGGCTCGGCGATCGTTTCGCTGAACACCTCCGCTCATTCCCCCTTGACCTACCTGATCTTCCGGTGGCCCAGCACTTCAAATTCCCCCTCCCATTCTCAATCTGACCTTTCTGTCCCGGGTCTCCTCCATTGTCAGAGGGAGGCCCAGCTCAAATTGGAGGAGCAGCACCTCATATTTCGCTTGGGCAGCTTACACCCCTGCGGTATGAACATTGACTTCTCTAACTTCAAATAGCGCTTGCTTTCCCTCTCTCCATTTCCTCCCCCTTCCCAGTTCTCGCACCAGTCTTAGTGTCTCTGACTACATGCTATCTCTGTTCCGCCCACTCCCCGGACATCAGTCTGAAGAAGGGTCTCGACCCGAAATGTCACCCATTCCTTCTCTCCAGAGATGCTGCCTGTCCCGCTGAGTTACTCCAGCATTTTGTGTCTCTCTTCGAACTGTTTTTACAATTGAAAATATATAATGTGATGAAAGCAATACATTTTAATTAATTTCATGAATGCACCAGGAAAAAGTTATTTAGATTAAATCCATGAATCTGTGCAAAAACCTGCAGTTCATGTGACGTGATCCAGCATTCTGCTCGTTGAGATTTTCAGCAGATTGCAAATGAGTGATTATTTTTTTAATTGATGCCTCCTTAAAATGATGTTTTTGACAAAATGACGTCTGCTGAAAGCAGACCCCTATGACATTGAGTTAGCAGCTTTTGAAGTCTGGTTTGAGATGAGGAGGAGAGGACTGAGACATGCCATCAAAAGCTGAAGGATACAATCCAGAAACTAGGGAGTAGGTCAACAAATTGGCAGAAGACTGGGATGCCAAAGATCGTGGAGCTGGATATTAAGATTCTTCTAATCCAGCAGGTCAGCACCTATACTGGACGATCAAAAGAATAAATTCAGAATATTAATTTAAAATTTACTTCCCTAATATGGAAGAGCCAGGTATATCCATGCAGCAGTGAGATGAGGACAAGTTCCCACTAAGCAGCAAAAGATATTAAACCCAACCACAGAACAATCGGCTACATCAACAACAACAACTAGAATTTCTGAGAGGTTGGGTAAGCAAATTAATTTCAAGTGTGGGGAAAGTATTCAGAGAGAAATAATGTGGGGGGGGGGGGGGGGGGGGGGGGGGGAGTCACTCGATCTTTGGTAGGGAGCCACTGTCCAAACTGACAGCTTCCCTTGGCTTTTCTGCACCTTAAACCACCTTTCTGTGCCTCTTCCAGCCAGACCAACAAACATGCGGTGAATTTGCATGTCCTTTTGTAAGAAACTAACAATGTCGCTGCCTTTGGGATAAACTTCCTAGTGGGGCTTGTTTTTTTTTTTTTTTTACACAAAGAGGATGGTGTGTGCCTGTAACTCCCTGTCTGAGGTGATGGAGGCAGATACCACAGTGGCACATGAGATAGGCACATGAGGATGCAGGAATGGAGGATATGGATTATGTGCAGGCAGATAAGGGATGGTCCTGGGATCATGTTCAGTACAGATATCGTGGGCCGAAGGGCCTGTTCTTGTGCTGTACTCTTCTATGTTCCAAAAGCGGTTAATTTTGTAATTCTTAGGCCCTGCAGAAATATGGAGGAAGAATATCCACAACCTACTTTAGAACAAATTCTAAAATCTGGCTTTAGAGATAGACGTCTTGCAGCTTTGCAGTCAGTATATTTATTTGTAGAGAACTTTAGCAAGACAAGTTCAAGGGCTGGGATGCAGGGAGGTGAGAGTAAGCAGAACTCTACTGTCACAGATGAAATGCCAGACGATGGGTGGGAAGTTCCTGCTGATAAGGACACGCACTTCCCTAGAATCATTTAATGATGTACCTTTTCTGCTTTTTAAAACACTCCCTCATACAAAATGTCTTTCTTGTCCATATGTCACTATACTGAGGCAAGGCTAACATCAATGTTTGGAAACATAGTGTTTGTTTTGGGGGAAAATTCTGAAATGGATAAAAAGGTCCAACAGAATATGAGAAGAGAAACAGTTCATTGTTTGCGTGCAAGCTCATCTTTTTCTCTTTGTTTCCCAATTTTGCAGCTAAACAATGACTCACTGTAGCCATAAGGTTAGGCTTGGGCCATGCATTTCTCATTACTTTTGTCAAAGTTGTGGTTTAATTTTACAGTGCCCAGTTTGTTTTGCTTTGTGGGAGAAGGGGCTGGAAATAGCAGAACTGCAATAGTTTCATACTGTATTTATATGGGCTACTGTATAAACTTGAAAAGGCAGGTAGACACAAAATGCTGGACTATCCCAGCGGGACAGGCAGCATCTCTGGAGAGAAGGAATGGGTGACGTTTCGGGTCGAGACCCTTCTTCAGACCAGAGATGCCGTGTGTCCCGCTGAGTTACTCCAGCATTTTGTGTCGATTTAAACCAGCATCTGCAGTTCCTTCCTACACAATATGAAAAGGCAAATCATTAGTGTTGTGTTCCAAGTTCAATTCAGCGATGCAGAAATTAATTTGGAAAGTTTATAAACTAGCACATTTCAGAAAGCTGCAGTTGTCTTCCTTAAAAACACAGCAGCCCTTTGAATATGGTGGACTATAATACAAACGACACTGCTCATCAGAATACCACTAATTATTGGGACGTATATTCTTCAGTCTGTTTCATGACTAAATCACCAATAACTTCTGGAGCCACACTGGCCATAAATTACAAATCCTTACCACAGAAATTGTGCATTACCAGCAGTAATGGAGGTTTAAAGTGAAACAAAAAAAAATCATTAGAGCTAACTGCAGTCCTTAATTCCAGGTGGAACTGATTTCCTTATCTGCACAAGAGTCAGCTCACAACTTGCTTCTTCCTGAAAGACATCAGTATTTGAAAAGAAGCTGACTGCATTTTATGTTGCATTAGGGTGACAGCAGAGTTGACATAATTATTCTCGTGAACTTTCTAAACTCGTAAAAAACATAAATCAAATAACTGGACATGAACCACAGTGGCAGAAAGCAACATTTACACGTTGACTGTCCATCCTGTGTGCAAGAAACAAAACATTCTGTTCTGTGGATGGATGCTTAGATCATTTCCATTTTCCAAAGGACAGTGGAAATAAGAAAATATGTGGAGTGACTGATAACCGAAGCCCTCGGTCCCCATTACCAACGGCTTTCCCAGCCACCAATTCCATCATCTTCCCTTGTCAGAGGCTGAACCGCAAAGATATGTGATATTTTGTTAAGCTTCAAACTCTTTTTCTGTTCTCATTTATCTGCATATTTATTCGTGGGATGTGTCGATTCTACCAATGCTGCCATTTATTCTCCTGTTCCCAAATTTAGAGAGCAGTTAAGTCAAACACGGTCAAATAGCGTTCTACTGGAAATCCAAAATAAAAACAGAAAATGCTGGTAATATTACTAAGTTCAGAAATTCTGCGGGAGGCATATTAAAGTATATTTGGGTTGAAGGACCAATGAAACAGCCATAAAATGAACTGAGACACTGAGGGTTTTCTGACCATTTCTGTCAGTCTATGACCTCTAGTCTAAGACTAGAGGTCATAGACTCAGAATTAAAGGACGTTATTTGAGGAAGGAGATGAGGAGAAATGTCTTTAGTTAGAGGGTGGTGAATCTGAGGAATTATTTGCCACATAAGGCGGTGGAGGCCAAGTCTGTAGATAGACTATTTAGCTGCCTAGTGTTGAATCATCATGGCACAGGGAACTGTTGTTCAACCCATCAGTCCCATTCTTGTAGATCCCCCCCCAACCCAAGGTCATGCAAATACTTTCCCTCATATCCCCATTGATCATTTCCACTGACTTTACAGGCAACAAATTCAACATCATTACCACAATCAATCTCTGAATTAAAAAAATCATTCCTTTGTTCATCTTGCCCTTTATATTTTGTTAATCATTCTAAAGTTGTGCTCCCTTTCCCTTAAAGCATAAGGAGGTGGCAAGGCAACGAGGGTAACAGAAGATGATGGCCACTGAGGAAGATTGTGAATCTAAATACTGCATCATCTGACCCCGTGCTTTGATCGCCTGTCCATTATTGAGGCACGTCTGGACATTGGATGGGCATCTTACCTTCAGGAGGGCTCTTATTCTGATTGTTCCACACAACCAGCAGCTTGGAAAGACTGGGCACTTTGGAAATCTCAGTGATCACTCGGAATAAACTCTCAACACGGTCAAAGGTGAGAACGACAGCGGTGAAGCCTTGCGACCGAGGTGGAATGAGTGGGAGGAAGAGAGGATTGTTCACGTTCACCATTTTCTGAATAAAATGAAAGATAGAAGTCTCATGAGTAACAGCGCTGGTCAATACAAATCAAGAATTGATTGCCGTAACTATAATGGTATCACTCAAAGACCCTTTCCAAAAGTAACCACAATTTAATCTAATGTGGCTCATTTAGTGGGCAAATCTTTTATGCAGTGTTTTCCAAGGAGAAGAAAATCCACAATCAAGTATCAGATCATGCATGAAAATGTCAAGAGACCCCTTTCAATTTGACTCATTCCAGACGACCAGCTCACTTATGGCAAATAAAAGGAACAAGGTTTGAACATTTCAAATGTGATCTATTCCTCAGATGATAGGTTTGTCACGTGAGTGAACACTGACTGGCTAATGCACTCTCAAATTCAGAAGAATGAGAGGTAATATCCTGAGATGAGAAGAAAGACAGAGATTGAAGCTACTTAGATGGGCACATGAGATGGAGGGAATGGTGGGATATGGATTATGTGAAGGCAGATAAGGGTTGGTCATGTTCGGCATGGATATTGTGGGCCACAGGGTCTATTCCAATGCTATACTGTTCCATGTTCTATTTACAAATCTTAAAGAGCTTGATAAAGCAGATGCAGAGAAAACAGACAATGCAAAGCCAAAGGAAGGTCAAAACTGAATTAATCAGTAACCTCTCAACCTTAGTGGGACAGAAATAACGACATTTTATTCAGTGGTACAGGTACTTTATTGTTGCATGTACCAAGGTACAGTGAAATTCATTTCTGTATACAGTTTAGTACAAGTATCACTATACATAAACACTCAGACACAGTACAGTGTATAGCAGTAGTACACTGAGACAGTGTACAGAGATGTGTAGGAAGGAACTGCAGAAACTGGTTTACACTGAAGATAAACATAAAATGCTGGAGTAATTCACCAGACAGGCAACATCTCTGGATGGGACGAATAAGTGACGTTTCAGGTTGAGTATTCTCTTCAGACTGAATAAAGGTCTCGACCCGAAACGTCATCCATTCCTTCTATCTAGAGATGCCAGATTTAGCACCATTTTCAAGTCCCAGTTGTTGTAAGCGCAGGGTTCTTGACCCGGCTATGAAGGCCAGTTCCATGTTAAAGCAATAGATAAATATATTATTACATGTTGAATTCATACAAAATTCAATTTTCCTGCTTCACATGAATGCAATACAATTGAATTTACACCCTCGATTTTATTTTTTATTAAATGCTTGCCCCAGACATTTAAAGCTCAAAGTCAAGTGAATGCCTGAAAATGAAGCCAATATTTTTGGCTCTTATTCAAAATAACTAGAATACTCTTGATGTGACATTTAGCCGGCAGGAGAACAGCCACTAGCTGCTGTCGTGGTTTTTATTTAAATATAAGAAAGAACAAATTAAACATTACCGTATGCGTACATTTTAAATAAGAGTCATTTTGGCAATTGGACATTTCAACAAGTAATGTTTTTAAAAGTCACAGAGCCGCGAGAACAAAAGATATGAATATTTATAAGATACAAAATTGTTTGTGCCACTAGATCAACGTGCACCAGCTGTAAATAATTGTATTCTAAACACAAATAAGTCTCAGTCATTGCAAAGATGTGTACGCATGTCCAATGTGAATGTGAATGTAATTCAGAGAGTCGCTAACTCAGCGTCTGAAAAGGCCCATCAAAGTATTCATATTTTTTTCTGGCAATTACTCATCTGCATATAACTTTCAGTTGCAAAACTGAATTGCAAACAACCTTTGATGCTTCTTTAAGTGTGCAGCACGTATTGGTTTGCAGCCTAATACTAAATCCAAAGATATTTTGATGAAGATACAAAGTGCTGGAGTAACTCAGCAGGTTAGGCAGCACCTCGGAAAAAAAATTATCTCCAGATCTCCAGATTTCTCCAGAGATCTGAGTTACTCCAGCATATCTGTCTTTTAAGGCAGAGATAGATTCTTGATTAGTAAGGGTGTCAGGGGTTATGGGGAGAAGGCAGAATGGGGTTAGGAAGGAGACTTGATGAATCAAATGGCCTAATTCTGCTCCTATTACTTCTGACCATTATGTCTCTTTTTTAGTAACCCAACATTTGCAGTTCCTTTTGTCCATAAAATATTTAGATGTGCCATACGCAAATGAAGGGTTAGGCTGTCTACTTTAAAAAAATAAATAAACTGCAAAGAATGACAATAGGTGCAGGAGAAAGCCATTTGACCCTTCGGGCCATTCAATGCGATCATGGGATCATCCAGGCTGTCCGCTACTTTAAATCTAAAATAAAAAACGGTAAAACTGGCAAGAATTCCACAGACTCACAATCTGTGCAGGAGAAAGCCATTCGTTCGACCCTTCGGGCCATTCAAATGATCATATGTTGCCACGATCTTTTGGTTCCACATCAGATCTCCTGCATTTATGTCATTTTGGCCTCTACCCAATTTTGCCAATTTCCACAATTCAGCGTGGGTATTCCTCTGTCGATTGCCTGTTCCACCATTGCTCCAGCCTTTGTTGTGCTGTGTTCCTTGCTGATCTTCCAAAATACCTGAACTCTGCAAGGTGGTAAACTATCCACATTAAATGTATTCACTTTAAATAGCATCCGTTTGCTCCTCGGTAATGTGCTTATATTAATTTAATTTCCCAAGGTTTGATATGTGTCTCCAACAAACATTTGTTCATCATGATAGGAAGCAATCATGTAATTCTACAACATAAACAGTGAATATGTATTCAATGAGCATTGAGTATGAACAGTGTCATGAACAGTGTCTGGGAGAGATTGCACATCCCCACACTTTCAGTGCCTTAACATGCCACGCATTTCATAGATCTAAAGAAATAGGAACAGCGGACAATACAGCCTTTCAAACCTGCAATACCTCACCTACATCCTCTGAATCCAAGCATAAAGTCCCTCCTTTATCCTTGAGGGGTCCTACCCTCTGGTCCCAGACTTCCATTACTGGAAGCATCCACTACATCTAGGCCCTTTCATTATTTGGTAGGTTTCAATGAGACTCCCCCTCCCCCCCCCCCACCCCCCCACCAAACCCTCATCCTTCTGAACTCCAGTGTGTACAGGCCCAAAGCCATCTCCAAGGTTCAGGCTTATCCTTATTCATAAATATCTTAAAATCTGTGGAGATGTGCTTACTGTTCCCAAATTACTTTCCCATAGAAATGTTTCTCACTTGGACAGGCTTGCTTTCCAATACAACGTCCAGTATGGTCTCTCCTCTATTGGACTATCCGTATACTGTTTCATGAAATCCTCTTGGATAATTCTGCCCCGTCTAAGCCTCTTGCACCAAGGAAGTTCCAGTCAAAATCAGGGAAGTTAAAAGTCACCCACTACAATCCTGGCTTCTCGTCACCTTTGTCAACAATCTTGTTGCTTTTACATCATTCCATAATCTGTCCACATATTCGTTCCTCTGTATCCCGCTGGACAGTGGAAGGCCCATAGTACAAACCCAATGTGAGCTCTACCCATATTGACTAGGTGGATGACCCCTCCAGTGTCTCCACTCAGTGCAGCGCTGACACTCTCTCTGGTTAGTAAGCAACTCCACCCACCTTTAACTTTCCTTTCTGTCACATCTGAACCATGTAAACTGTATATATTCAATCTCCATCGGTGCCTTTTATAAATGAAGTTAACAAATTAAAGAAAATAATATAGAAATTGAGTTTTCAAGAAGGAACTGCAGATGCTGGAAGATCGAAGGTACACAAAAATGGTGGAGAAACTCATCGGGTGCAGCAGCATCTATGGAGCGAAGGAAATAGGCGACGTTTCGGGCCAAAACCCTTCTTCAGACTGCTGGGGCGGGGGCGGTGGGGGGAGAAGGAAGGAAAAAGGGAGGAGGAGGAGCCCGAGGGCGGGGGAATGGGAGGAGACAGCTCGAGGGTTAAGGAAGGGGAGGAGACAGCAAGGGCTAGCAAAACTGGGAGAATTCAACGTTCATTCCATCCGGATGCAAGCAACCCAGGCGGAATAGGAGGTGCTGTTCCTCCAATTTCCGGTGTTGCTCACTCTGGCAATGGAGGAGACCCAGGATAGGATATAAATTGACTTGGTTTGATTACAAATACAATCCAAATGGATTATTTATACACACCTATCATGCAATCATGCCAGAATTCTGACTGCCCATGAACTACTATCTACGTCTTTGATGGCCCCCAGACTATCCTTCGTCGTATTTTAATTGTGCAAATGTACCTTGCACCAAACGCTATTCCCTTATCATGTATCTGTAAACTCTAAATTGATCGAACGTAATCATGTATTGTCTTTGGTAACTGCTGACTGGTTACCACGCAACAAAAGCTTTTCACTGTACTTCGCTACACGTGACAATAAAATAAACTTAACCTGTCTGCTCCCCCTCAACCTGTATTACACTATAAACAGCTGTAAAGTATTAGCCGATATGCACATAATTCAGTGTCGAGGGCACGGTTGTTTTTTGATAGATTTTGACAAACTGTTAGTCGATTTCTTCCAATTCATAAAATTAAGATACCCCAATATGAAGTAAAATGTTTAGTTTAGTTCATTATTGTCACGTGTACCGAGGTACAGTGAAAAGCTTTTTGTTGCGTGCTAGCTAGCTAGCGAAAAGACTAGACATAATTACAATCAAGCCGTCCACAGTGTACAGATACAGGATAGCACAGTTTGTGTAAGAAGTGCGGCTGTTGAAATAAAGATGAAAGAAAGTGGAGCGATTGTAATGTACGATAGAAGATCCACTTGTGGGACCAGCATGCAGAGTGTCGCCAGGCTTTCGTGTCGGCTTGGTCAGAATGCAGAATGCAGAATGGAAACAAACGCAAGTCAAGTGAAAATCATGGCTGTTTTCTGATGAGCAGATTATGACTCGTTTTCTCAGGGTAATATTTCAAACACGCTTCGGACAATCGCAAAGTCATTACTTCAATTTTCAGAAACAAAACTACTAAACAGAACGGGAACGATGTTCACACAAGGGTGGCAGTGTTGAAAACTGAATGCAAAGTCAATCTACTGGCTGCGAAGTTTACAAAGGATTACTGCTCAATGTACAATTACGAGCACAGTAAAATACTTTTGCTTCCCAGAAATCAGACATTTTAAGATCAAAGAGAGGACTGTATTTGTTAGAGGCACAGATTGGCACTTTTACTCATGCTGTGTGAACAATATTTTAAGTGTTCGGAAGCCGGCATTTCTCAGTTTCAAGCTGTCCGCAAATGTAAAGCAAATAACTGATGCCCTGGCGCTGGCCATGTGCTATTTGAGATACTTTTTCCTTTGCTTAAAATGTTACAGACATGCATGACAAGCAACACAGTCAGAAAGAACTGCTTTATTGAACTGATCAGATTACAACTAGAGGCACGCTGTGTTCGACAGACAGACAGACAGACAGACAGTGACAGTGTGACATAAAGGCTGCTTGTAAATGCATGGGCATCTATACAACCCATCCTTCTGGAAAGCCAAGGGGAGCCTTTTAAGAAGCACAAATGTTTCTCAGAAAGGGAGTGGGCATGATCATGGATTGCTGCATTGTAGGCCTGTGCAAGGCTGTGGAGACAAGCACATCACTCTGTCTATGATGCCTTTTAAATTACATCCTACCACAATGTGGTTTCAATTATAGCTTTTGGATAAAAAAAACACTTGATTTATTCAATGCTTCAGTCCAATTACCCTAGATGTGTTTCCAGTGAATACTTTGAGAAAGTATTCCAAGTTGCTTCTCATCCTGTAATGGTCAAAAGGCCAAAGACAGCCTCCAGATGCATTAACCCATTAGGTTCTTTCCCCGGCTCACAACCCAAGTATCTCCATGTTCTAAAGCAGATGTGATCCACGGCAACACAGCCTTGAACTTGATTCTGTATTCATGCTAGTGCAGGAGCTCGGTGTAAGGAAGAACAAAGACACTATACAGTGAAAAACTGCTCCAAGATGGAAAGGGCCACTAGGTGGAGTAGGAGACAGGTCTAGCTCGTTATGGACAGAAATATGAAACAAAACTATCCTCAAAGACAAACCAGTGAACAGCATGACGGTGCAAGTATCCAGACAAGATGGCACTGTTTGTAGGTTAATTGGCCTCTGTAAATTCACCCTTGTGTGTAGGAAGTGGGGAAACATAGAAATAGTGCGAGTGGTTGATCGATGGTCAGCATGGACTTGGTGGGCCGAAGGGCCTTTTTTCATGCCATATCTCTAAATTAAATACATGAATAAATAAATAGAGAGAGTGACAGGCAATGTGCATCAAATGGGAATTAAAAACAAATTGAAATCTAAGCGCTGTGGTATTTCCCACAGATTAGGTACAGTGTAACGTCAGTCCACATTGACTTGCACAGTGATCTTGCGATCCAGGTTCAGATCTCCCCGAAAGTGGCAGCATGAGTAGATAAGAGTGGGAAGGGCAGCATATGGTAAGCACACCTACGCTGGTTGTGGTACTGAGTTTAATTGTCAGGAAGTCATGATGCAGCGTTTTTATGACTCGGTGGTTTGGATCCATTTGGAGTATTGCGTGCAGTTCTGGGCGCCCCGTTACAGGAAGGATGTGGAGGCTTTGAAGAGGGTGCAGAGGAGGTTTACCAGAATGATCCCTGGATGAGGGGATACAGTGCCCTCCATAATGTTTCGGGCAAAGGCCCATCATTTATTTATTTGCCTCTGTATTCCACAATTTGAGATTTGTAATAGAAAAAAAAAATCACATGTGGTTAAAGTGCACATTGTCAGATTTTAGTAAAGGTCATTTTTATACATTTTGGTTTCAACATGTTGAAATTACAACAGTGTTTATACATAGTCCCTCAAAATTCAGGACACCATAATGTTTGGGACACAGCAATGTCATGTCAATGAAAGTGGTCATGTTTAGTGTTTAAGAAGGAACTGCAGATGCTGGAAAATCGAAGGTAGACAAAAATGCTGGAGAAACTCAGCGGGTGCAGCAGCATCTATGGAGCGAAGAAAATAGTAAATGTTCTGGGTCTGAAGAAGGGTTTTGGCTCGAAACATTGAGGAGGCAGTCATACCCCCATCCATATAAACGGGACTGAGGTGGAGCGCTTCTCCAGCTATAAATTCCTCGGAGTACATATCTCGGAGGATCTGTCCTGGTCCCTCAACACCTCCAAGCTGATCAAAAAGGCACAGCAGCGCCTTACTTCCTGAGGAGGCTCAAGGTTTACATGTTAGAGAGTATTGACCACCTGTACAGCAGCTGCACTGCTGCGGACAGGAAGGCACTACAACGGGTGGTGCAAACCGCGCAGCACATCACGGTGCCCCGCTCCCTGCCATGGATGCCCTCCACCGAAAACGGTGTCAACGGGCTGGAAGATCATCAAAGACCCCTCACACCCCACCATGGACTGTTTGCCCTCCTCCCATCAGGGAGGCGGTACAGGAGCTCAGGTCACGTACCAGTAGGATGAGGAACAGCTTCTATAACAACACAATCACACTGCTGAACTCGGAGTCCCGCCGATAGATTTCTCCGGTCCCTCTGTCCCCATTGTTTAATTATTCTGTATTTTTTTATTATTCTGTATCTTCTCTCTTTCTATTTTTTTTATTTCTTTATGCACAACTACTACGGACTGACGCAAAACTGCATTTTGTTGTACTCATACTTGTATTTGTGCGATGACATTAAAGTTGAATTGAATTGAATTGAATATTTCCTTCGCTCCATAGATGCTGCTGCACCCACTGAGTTTCTCTGGCATTTTGGTAATGTTTAGTATTTTGTTGCATATCCTATACATGCAATGACTGCTTGAAGTCTGCGATTCATGGACATCACTGGGTGTCTTCTCTGGTGATGCTCTGCCAGGCCTGTATTGCAGCCATCTTTAATTAGACCATTGGGGTCAGATCGGGTGATTGACTTGGCCACTCAAGAATTGACCATTTTTTTAGCTTTGAAAAACTCCTTTGTTGCTTTAGCAGTATGTTTGGGATCATTGTCTTGCTGTAGAATGAACCGCTGTAATTTCTACATTGTGAAACCAAAATGTATAAAAATGGCCTTTAATAAAATATGACAATGTACACTTTAACCACATGTGATTTTTTTAATTACAAATCTCAAATTGTGGAGTACAGAGGCAAATACATAAATGATGGGTCTTTGTCCCAAACATTATGGAGGGCACTGTAGATCAGTGCATTTGCATGACACAAGTGACTCACACCACTGAGTTCAGGTAAACTACCGTCTGGGCTTTAATGGGGGAAACAGCTTCTAGTTAACCTGCACATGCTCAAGCATGATAAACAAGAAGAGAAACCAAGGCAAGGAAATCAAAATGAAGATTCAGTTAACATTCTATTGTTGAAAGAGCATCTGGTGCGATAAGTACACAAAGTGGACAAAGGAAAGGGTTCGTTCAGAACGTTGCGTATCATACACTTACCACAATCGTTGGGTCATTCCAATCCTCATATGATCTGGCAGCGTAAGGATAGATCCTGTCATTGATGATTTGCAAGGTAGCGAGTCCAATGGCTTTCATTGATTTAAAATAAGCTTCCCAGAACCACCGAGCCTGCAATACAAAGACATCAGCAAAAATGTTGACATGTTTCTAATTTGAAAATATTTTGTTCTTATTACTCAGAGTTTATTCCACCCCAAGAAGTCTTTTACAATTTTAAAGGCAGAACATGTAGAATCACATTAATGCATGGCGCAATTTGGAAGAGTTATTCTGTCATTAATTTCAGTCAGAATATTAACATCCATATTTAAACATTTATTGGGTAATTTTGTTATTAAGGAATAAAGGTAGTCAAAGTGAACCATGATGTAAATAATTAAACAAAGCTATTTGTCTCCCATGGAGGTCATCTATACAGAATAATCCCACATTTCTAATGCAGCTGAACTCCTATAATCCCACCCCTATCACACCAAAACAAAAGCACTGATGCACCTGTTAATTGATCCCAGGTCTGTCCACTGCATACGTTCATCACTTACTGGAAATAACTATATTATGGCAACATAAACAAATGCTCTTTTACACTCTGAAAATATTAATAAATTGCTGAAGAAGGGTCTCAACCTGAAATGTCACCTACTCCTTCGCTCCATAGATGCTGCCTCACCCGCTGAGTTTCTCCAGCATTTTTGTCTACTTTAAAAGTGCAAAGTGCTTTTAAATTAATCGCGAGATTATAGACCACCATTGGAAAGGCAAGCATTTATTGCCTGTGCCCAATTACCCAGGGGATGGATGTGGGCAAGATATATAATGAAACCATGTAGCATTACATCTGGTAACAGAACCCTCAGAGCTGTCAAGTAGCAAGGGCTCCAAGATTTCAACACATCTGATGATTGCACCTCATCATGATTTTGCACAACCTGGGCAGAAACATTGTGGTGGTGCACACACTGCCCTTATTGTTCTAGGTCAGGGTATGTGAATATTGTTAAAGTAACCTTGCATGCATATCATATACATCATACAGTAAACTGGGCATCGATCAAAAATGGGAGCTATTTAATCCTGGATGAATTCAAACTTCCCAGGCATTCGTTGGACCTATAACTATCTGGGGAAAATTGCAAGATTTTATTATCCTGACTTGTGGTGCAAAACCTTAGAATCAAAAAATAGCTTGCTGTAGGGTACCCAGCCGCCCACTGTGGAATATTCAGCCACCTGTGATCACTGAATGGATGACTATACTGTTTTTGTCAATGATGCTTCTCAGCACAAGTGGGGGGATTTCACTGTTGAAGGGTAGTAATGCCGCTGGGGTGATGTGTACAGTTCACATTGGATGCTTTCACTGCCTGGCTGCGATGGTCAGAGTGTTATTTCCGCAGACTTAGATTGATTATCTGTTCAGTTGCAAATGGGACCAAATACCATGCAAGACATCAGCGGCCAACACTGCCACCCCTTGACCTTACAATGCAGAGAGTGTCATTGATGAAGCAACTGAGGATACAGTGCCGCAGTACCGGTTGACAGCAACTAAAACTTCTCACATACGACCTGAACCCCCCCCCCTCCACATCAGAATGCAGAAGGGTCTCGACATCAGTCTGAAGAAGGGTGTCGAACCGAAATGTCACCTATTTCCTTCACTCCATAGATGTTGCCTCACCTACTGAGTTTCTCTAGCATTTTTGTCTCCGGGAAAATAAAATCATTTCTAAATTTCGCAAGTTGCTTGCAACTAAGTAGGCAGGAAAAACATCAAAGTGTAGAAGTGCAGCACAAAATCCATACTGTTCTCCCACTCCAGCTCTCACTGGTAATTCAGCCTGATCTAATTGAGATGCTCTTTGGACCTTTGCAGGTGAGAGATTACTTTTACAAGACAATCTTTTTTATGAACTAGGACTACTAATGCATCAATTTAAACAACCTGCCGCCAACAAAATTCTTGGCTCCATCGTAAATCACTTGGGACTTTTCAGGGCCAAAGGGATAAGTGAGGAATTTATACATTGTTCATAAATCACGTTGCTTTATATCTACCAAGCTTCCAGAGACTGTTCACATGCATGTGAAATGGAAGTCCAATGACGTCAAAAGTCTCCAAATCAATGTTATTTTAAAAAACATGTTCTTGGTATTAACTGTGTGAGCAGTGGAGTGATCCGAGCTATAACGTGTCCCCACACTTCAGCAAACAAGACCCACAGGTGGGGGGAGGGGGGCTGCTTGCAGACACAGAGAATCTTCACAGTCACATTGCACAGCTCCTGTGGCAACCAAGAAAGTAGACAAAACTAACTTCACAAGTTATAGGCTTAGGCCATTCGGCCCATCGAGTCTATTCCGCCATTCAATCATGGCTGATTTCTGCCACCTAATCCCATTTTCCTGCCTTCGTCCCATAACCTTTGACATCCATTCTAATCAAGAATTTGTCTCACCATCTCAGCCTTAAAAATATCCACTGACTTGGCCGCCAGCCCTCTGTGGCGATGAGTTCCATAGATTAACTATTATCTGACTAAGCAAATCAATTAAAGATATTGGATGAAACAATTTTTTAAAAAAATATTGGGAAGAGGATAGAGAAGCAAAAAAAAAAAAAATAGTTGTAATAGGCCACTAATCATGGGCAGCAGGGGACGGGATGGAGGGGCCGAGAAATGCTTTTGGGTTGTGTACAAGGGATACATTTGGTGGAACAAACTTTGAGGTTTGGAGCCAAATCAAGCTTCTGCAGGTGTTTAGTTGAGAGCACACTGAGCACACATCGCCCTGGCCATGCTCTCATCTCAACTGCTCCCATCGGGAAGCTGGTCCTGCAGCCAAAGAACTGTCACCTGCAGGTTCAAGAACATCTTCTTCCCATCAAAAATGCAGGACCACACTGAAATATTGAACCACACTGCACAATCCTACCTCAGCAACAGACCCCTGGGTACTTGAGCGTACACTATTATGGCCTGGTTACAAAGCACAACTAATCATTAATTATATGATTGTATACAAAATGACAGCGATTAGAGATGGCATGTCTGTCAGAGACGAAGATGATCATTTTGAGTGTATTCGGTATTGAACTGGAAAGAGTGATAGTTTACACAAGACTGGCTGCCAATGATGTAGCCCGACAGTACACATCCAGATGTGTGGAGAGAGATGGTGGCAGCTTGGCAACACCAAACGCTTGCCATGTACACGTGGAACCTGCCAGCTCAGGGGCCCTTGCCTTTAGTTTTAATCAAATAACAGTATGTGAATAAAAAGTCAATAAAACCACCGACTTGAGGGCAAGAAGCCACTGTCGAGGGTTCTATAATTCCAGTGGCTCAGTTCATAAGTTTCAGAGATGAATTAGGCCATTCCACCCATCAAGTCTACTCCACCATTCAATCATGGCTGATCTATCTTTCCCTTTCAACTCCATTTTCCTGCCTTCTCCCCACAACCCCTGACACCCATAGTAATCACGAACCAATCAATCTCCACCTTAAAAATATCTATTGACTTGGCCTCCACAGCCTTCTGTGGCAAAGTAATAACGTTAGAATTTACCGTTTGTCCCCAGCAGTCAATGTACCCACCTAGACATTGGCAACCTCCGTGCTTTGTAAAATTGCCACAAGTTTACACAGTTACATTTTCAGAATATCAATACAAAGCATCTTCTTCACACTCCCCACACAGTTTACTATGAAAATAATACCTGTACCACTGCAGAGAACAAACATATTAAAGATCTGGTTAAATGGTGGCATCACTCCATAAGCATTAACAATATTAAATATATTTGATATTTCTGACGTTGACACACAATTATACTTACAAAATGTAATATTGCCAAATATACTGCAGAAGAGAAAGATGAGAATCAAATATTGGCATTAATGTGCAAGTTTTATTAAATATCCACAAACATTATTTTTTAATGCTAATCATATATTTAAATCAGAATTGGTTTGCAATGTCAAGTAATTACATTTTAATAGGATAGAAAGACTTATGTCCAAGTCAATGATGCCATTAATTCCTGCATTTTTAAAGCCACTGCCACGATTAAGACAGGCCTAAGAGTTCAGCACAAGGTCATTACAAGTGGAAACTGATGATAGAATAGCAAAAGAAGACACAAAATGCAGGAGTAACTCAGCGGGACAGGCAGCTTCTCTGGAGAGAAGGAATGGGTGATGTTTCGGGGAGAGACCATTTTTCAGATAGAATAGCAAGCTTCATTGTTGGAATTGCACTTTTTCAACTAAGGGAGTTTCTGGCCCTTTTATATTTATATGGAACCCTGTGGAAGCAGCATGAACTACCTTGATGCAACCTAGTTAAAGACATTTTAAAATCCATCATTGTTGGGCAAATGTCAATTTCTCCTGGATCCACAGTGAAAAGCCAAAGGCCTTGATGTTTTCTGCCATCTACTAAGGCTGAAAGAACATTCATAATTTTAGCCCAGAACTTGGTGTATAATGTTGCTCTAGTTACAACTACTTTACTGCACTGCATGCCTTAACCACTAATGCGTGAAACATCTTATACATACATTGTCACATTAAATCGACTACTGCAATGCACTTTTTGCTGCCTCTCGTCTGAAATGCTATCACAAGCAGCAAATCCCATGCTATGGCTGCATGCCCATCATCTGTTCCAGTGTTCAAAATTATTTTGCTAATGTAAAAATAGCCCCCATCTATTTTTCCAGCCTCTCATTTCTCTCCGCTTTGTAACCCCCACCCTGTGCATTTTCCATCCCATCATTCCAACTGGGACAGAGACTCGCCCCATCAGTCCTCCTCTTTTCTTTAAAACTTCTCTACCTCCACATTGTTCAACTTTACTCTAAAGTTTGCATTAGTTGATGTGTGCTTCAAGTAATGTAAGAATGCAAATGTGTGTTTGCCACAATGCACTTTTCTCATTAATATCAATATTGTAATAGATGCATACTTGGGATGTACAAAATAATACATCATAACATTAACTTATTGCAATTGAGGCTGATTTATAACAACAAGCACACAGTTTAAACAAGTTTAAAAAGTTATATTCTGGTTTCAGGAATTTGATCATCTTCTGACACATGATGGACAGTGTTTGAAACTGAACGCCACACATTTCAACACTCCAGGGTATCATTTTTAAATCTGTCAGTGTTTGGGACTCGTATCAACTTCCCTTACAACAGACACCCAGCTGAGAGAGTGTTCCAAGAAAAATATATGGATTTAATTGCAAAGCTTTGCTCAGGCGGCCCCAGAGGAGAGTTCAAAGGCAAACTAAGGTGCTTTCTAGCACCTCGGAGTGCTGTAAGGTCCAAAGGTTACTAAAGCAGGAGCCACTGCCCAATAAAAATCTGTTTTCAGAGTTCAGTTGTAAAGCATATAATGGATCCTTTTACAGCTTTCACCTCATTCTGAATCAGAATGTTGGTTCCTACAGTGATGGCGTGTTTCAGCTGCTGTCTACTCTAGCCATCAAAGGTACCCCAAAGCACAGTGTCCTTTACTCCCATTCACTTAGCAGACAATCAATAATACAGTTATTTTGTAGAACCTAAAGCATTTCTTCAAGAGCAATTTAATTTTACATTTATTAATAATCCTGCAGTCAAACCTAGATGAAGTCGATATTGAAGCATTTTCCTCAGACTGGGGGTTGTAAATTGTGCGCAAAAAGACAAATTCTTGCAGCTTTTGGCTGCATTCTATTGCGGATTTGGGGATTAGAATGAGCTGGTATTCAACTTGACTTAATGAAATTAATGAACTGCCCCAGTTCTCAGTCAACAATATTACAAAAGAAACCTGTTAATTGTGGATAATTATGAAAATCTATGGATCCCCACTGTGGTTTTCAATAATGTTTTTTTTAATAGAAACAGCAGACTTATCTACTGTGCCATTTTTTATCTGCCTGGAATGGACACAAATACCAAGCTCATAGCCTCTAACATTTCTAGTCTGTTTGTTGAGAAAGAAGAGCTTGCTGTGCCTACAACAATGCCACCCATTCCTTCACTCCCGCCTGTCCTGCTGAATTTTGTGTCTATTATAGTTTAGTTTATTGTCACGTGTACCGAGGTACAGTGAAATGTTTTACAACAATATGTAGACGGTATTGTCCTCTGGACATGGAATTTAGTTTTGCCATAGAGCAGAAACCTGAGGCAACTGTATTAGTGCAGCATATGATGTTTATGGTACTCATAGCGGCTATCCATGGCAATAAAACAATGTGGCCAGATGCATTTAATAAAAGCAGTGCCTTATCAATCATTCTGATCTGCCTTCAGATGCTTTAATCTCCATGCCTCCCACACATTAAATATTCACAGCTATTCTTTCAATTTGAAATCTTACTTAGAAACATAGAAAATAGGTGCAGGAGTATCTCATTCGGCCCTTTGAGCCAGCACAGCCGTTCAATATGATCATGGCGGATCATCTAAAATCAGTACCCCGTTCCTGCTTTTTCCCCCCATATCTCTTGATTCTGTTAGCCCCAAGAGCAAAATCTAACACTCTCTTGAAACCATCCAGTGAATTGGCCTCCACTGCCCTCTGTGGCAGAGAATTCCACATTCATAACCCTCTGGATGAAATTTTTTTCCCTCTACTTGCTTTAAACAAATTAATATAACTTGTTAGTTTGTGGATAATTAAAAGATGAACATGTTTGATTACAAAGAAACAAAAAGCACTTGTTTGTTTTCATCATCAGTCCTATGAAAGCTGTAGATCTGACAATAGCCTGGTTATGCATATTGAAAACAAACTGGTAATAAATGACATAATACATAACCAAGTCTCAAGTATTACATGCATGAAAGATTTTGGCTAATTCAATTCTTCAATTACATTTTAGATGGAATTCTGTATCTGCACTTTACAAGTCAAACATTTGAAAAATGATTTAATGTAATTACTTTGTATGAAAATTCTGATTTTAAATTCATAATCTCCATTTACCTATGATTTTTAAATTCACACATGAAAAAACATTCAAGAGGTCAATTAAATCTTGATCAATCGCCATTAATTAATCATTTTAAATAAGGAACCAATGTAATTTTTGCTAAAAAGATCCTGTTTGGTTTGCTCCATGTTCTGGTTAACAACAGCTTCTAGTAACCAATAGAAAGGATAATGCAAAGTAATAGTTTTGAGTAGCAGCTTCTGAAAATTAATTTAATTTTACAAGCCATAATGGTTTTGTGTGACAAGGAAAAGTAATGAATGATTTCTCTGGAAATCCTGGCTCTCTGACTGATTAAGTTCATTGTGATTTCAGCTGCGACTCTGAACTGGATAGAAAAAACCCCATGGCTTTAAAATTTCATCACCATCCAATGACACTCGCCTGGAAGTGTGTGAAGACAGAATCAGGCTTGCCTCTGATGCCTTTTATGATAAAGCAGCCTGCCAACACTCACTCCAACAGATGAGAAATCCAGTGGTGGCGGTGAAGGCACTGGGGCAGTGATCTCCTTTACAACACCAACTTATGGACAAGAAAAATAATTCTCCAAAACAAAAAGTACCGGCTGGCTTTGAAGCATAGAACCATACACAAAGTCCATTATTGTTTGAATGTTTGTTGCATGGTTCAGTTTTGTTTCAGATTATTAAAGTCAAAGAAGTTATGCATTAAATATCTTAACACTAAACGTGTTTATAACTTTAGTGCTCAAGAATTAAAATGTAAAATAGATATTTACAGTTAGTCAGATTGATCATTAAAACAGCATTTAAATAAAAGTTCAATCTCTGTGCCTGCACGTTCTTCATCTGCACTTATCAGTCGGACTGGATTGGAAGGCAGCCAGACACAGGCGGCAGGCAGATGGTATGCATTCCATCATCAGTGATAACCATACTCGGGACAATCCAAGTTAAAATAATATTAACTATGTACCCTCTCATTTCTCAAAAGTTTTATATGAATGAGTGTTTGCTCAATCGTTATAATTTTCTAAAATGCAATAAGGAGTATTTCTCAAGCAGGTGAAGGAAGATAATAGTTTTAGAATTTATTTTAACATCCAAAAAACTTAGATAAAGTAACCCAAGCTCTCATTTGCTTCCTTGATACCAACAAGCAATCTGAGGTGCCATATAGTTCGTAAATAAAATGAATACACAAAGCATATGAATTAAAGTGCCACCACTGGGTGGGGGGGGGGGGGGGGGGGGGGGGGGGGGGGGGGGGGGAGCGGAGAGCCCCCCCCCAATGCAGGAGCTTGATCGCCCCGATGAGGAGGCTCGCCGCCAGCTACAGGAGTACGATCGTCCCGTCAACGGATGGTTAGAGGCCCCCGACCGCTGGAGGACAAACAAGGGTTTAACTTTTTTCCGCCTTCCATCACAGTGCGGAATGTGGAGGAGTCACTGTGGTGGATGTTTATGTCAAAATGTATTTTGTGTATTCTGTTGCTTTTTATTAGTACGACTCTATGACATATCAAATTCCTCGTATGTTGCAAGGCATACTTGGCTAATATATGATTATTATTATACGTAAATTTTAATGATTCTATTTAATATCATATGCTTTAATCTTTTTTTAACATAATTTGACATTAGCGTAGACCAGAAGTTCTCTCTTCTGCGAGTACTGCAAGACTCTCCTGGAGTACTGAGAACTAAGGAAATCAAGTGACATGGTGTGATATAGTAGCACTGAGATGGAAGACCATACAGTCTTTGAAAAGCAGTGCAAGCTTGGGGCACACGATCTATTCCTGCCCCATCTCCAATGCTGATAACTCATTTACACATCAGACATTGGATATATTGGGCAGCACAATGGTGCAGCTGGTAGAGCTGCTGCCTCAAGGGCCTGTCCTACTTGGCCGTCATTCGCCCGGCATCTACGCGACCTGCTAGCATGTGGGTAGCGCGGGACGGGCGCATGGAGTGGTGTGGATTTCGCGCTCCACCGGCCTGTCACGTAACTGACGGCCAAAGTGGGACAGGCCCAAGACCCTGGCACGGCGCAACGTCTCATGTCCAACAGCAGCAGAAGCAGGCAAACGATCGGCGAGCTCGGCCTGGGGCTCACGGCCGTTGCGGACCCGGATCCGCCCCCACTCCCACTCCCAGAGCGGGGCCAAGACAATTGGAGCTAGACACAAAATGCAGGAGTAACTCAGCGGGACCGGCAGCATCTCTGGAGAGAAGCGATGGGTGACATTTCGGTCAAGACCCTTCTTCAAACTGAAGAAGATTCTCGACCCGAAACATCATCCATTCCTTCTCTCCAGTGATGCTGCCGGTTCCGCTGAGTTACTCCTGCATTTTGTGTCTATCTTCAAATGACGGCCAAGTGGGACAGGCCCTTCACTGTGCCAGAGACCCAGGCTCGATCCTGACCTTGGATGCTGCCTTTATGGAGCTTGCATGCTCTCTCTGTGACCAAAGACGTGCGGGTTTGCAGATTCTTTGACCTCTAAAATTGCCCCTAATGTTTAGGGAGTGAATGAGAAAATGGGATAACATGGAACTCGTGTAAACAGGTCATTTCCGTGACTTTCATTCGGAGGCAGGGACTCAACCTGAAACGTCACCCATTCCTTCTCTCCAGCGATGCTGCCTGTCCCACTGAGTTACTTCAGCTTTTTGTGTCTATCTTCGGTTTGAACCCGCATCTGCAGTTCCTTCCTACAGTCCAGTTTAGAACTGTTTAGAGATACAACATTCAATGTGGACTCAGTGGGCCGAAGGGGCCGTTTCCATGTTGTATCTCTAAACTAAACTAGTTTGAATAAAATGAATCTTTAAATTATCGACTTGTTTCTAAAGAGAATATACAAATCAAATCTCTGAATTACTTTGTCAATGCAAGTCTAAATCCCTCCTCCTCAGGCAAAATAACTGTGTCATGATGTCCTACAAAAATATAAATAAGTTGTGCTGATAGATACTAACCATTATTCATTCTCTCTTCAAATGGACACATCTAACCCTGGTACATGATAAATGCATCACACCACTGCACTCTGACTTAAGACCAAAACATTTTCCAAAGCACCATGCTCTGGAGGATTTATTAGGTACTGTCAGAGCACAATATATCATTAACAGACATGCAAAATCTGGTTTCAGTCACAGAGAGAAATTCTTGCATTTCATATTCTTTACTATTCATCTTCCACTTGTTCCTCCCAATGGCCAACAGATCTGCGGAAACGCAAGCATTTTCACATGGACATTACATTAATGTTATTGGTAGATTTTAATGGCATACGAGTACTTCCTGTAACAATAGTGGAATACATAGTGGAATGAAAAAGCAAAAGACTGGAGTTTCATACCAATATTAAAATGAGTATGAATTTAAATGAGAATAGGGCACCCTCTGATACAAAGAGAATCCAATGATTTTGAAATACTATTCTACGCTAAGCAACCAACAAGAAAATATGGTTATTTCAAAAGTGTGTTTTATTACAAAAAAAAAACCCAATGTAAGTTTACTAAGTGGAAAAGAATAGGATGGAAATAAACTGTTAAAGCTCTGTCCCACGGTACGAGTTCATTCCAAGAGTTCTCCCGAGTTTGCCCTGATTCGAACTCGGAGATTTACGGTAATGGCCACTCGTCGGTACTCGGGGCTCTCGTGGACAATTTTCAACATGTTGAAAAATCTTCACGAGTCTTCCCGAGCCTACCTGCCGTTAGCGCTAAGAGACGTCCCCGAGCTCCGACGTACCCGCTATGTTCATTCTCCGTGTTTACCACAAGTTTGACTTTTTTTTTTTTAAACTCGGGAGAGCTCTTGGAATGAACTCCTACCGTGGGACACTAGGGCCCTGCACACCTGCATCTCTGGAGAGAAGGAAAAGGTGATGTTTCAGGTCGAGAACCTTCTTAAGACTCTTCGTCTGAAGAAGGGTCTTGACCCGAAAAGTCACCCATTCCTTCCCTCCAGAGATGCTGCCTGTCCCGCTGAGTTACTCCAGCTTTTTGTGTCTATTTTCAGTTTAAACCAGCATCTGCAGTTCCTTCCTACACTCTTGAACCTTTGGACTGTTTCGGGAGTTGCTCCAAATTAACCCAAGTACAATCTTGCTTGTATTATTTTCCTAAACACTTTTATTTTTCAAAAACAAATCAATGTGAAAGAAATATATTGCCCAGGGCACCACTATGGTTGAAACTGAAATAGAAATTGCTATCAGGGGTTATATAAAGGCTTGTGTTGAGGCTGCTTATGCTTCAGAATAGCAGGAACGAATGAGTTAAAGTGTAAGAAAGGCTGCAAGTTGTCTTTATTTGATGAGACTTTGGATACAAGGAGGAGGAAAAGTGTGTCAGATAGAATACTTTGAGTATCAGAATGAAGAGAGGGGAGTACCAGGATGACAAAGAAAGTTCATTACACCACTGACCAAGGTATTATCAATCAAATGAGGGAGATAAGAAAGATTGGGAAGGAAAGATTGATTGGGGTTAAAAGTGGCCATGAATGCAAAAAGTCAGAATTCATTCACAATTTAATCAGGTTTCGAACTGGGACCATAATGTAAAACTCCTTCAGCATCCAATATCACCATTCATATACAGAATTGAATACTATCAAAATAGAGGCAGTGATAATAAATACAACTCACAGAAAAGTAGAGACAGAAAATGAAACAACACAGAAACAGGCAAGAGACACAAAATGCTGGAGTAACACAGCGGGACAGGCAACATCGCTGGAGAGAAGGAATGGGTGATGTTTCAGGTCGAGACCCTTCTTCAGACAAGCGCTTCAGCCCATCGAGTCCATGCTGACCATAAACCAACATTAATTTATTTTCTCATCAATCTCCCATTTCTATCCTTCAGATAATTTACAGTGGCTAGTTAACCGGCCATGTAGACCATTGGGACATGAAATCACAGCACCCGGTAAAAACAAATGCGGCCACAGGGAGAGTATTGAATCCCCACACAGGCAGCTCATGTGGCCAGGATTGAACCTGGGTCTATGGTATCGTGAGGTAGTGAGGCTCTACTTGCTGAAACTCTTCACTGTCAGTCATTTTTTGTTGATGACATCTTAGTTGTTGATTGTATTTATTATTTTGTCTGCCGGTGAAGAAAGTAGAACTACCGCTAGTGTTAAGTAGTATTTCAGATTCAGATTCAATTTTAATTGTCATTGTCAGTGTACAGTACAGAGACAACGAAATGCATTTAACACCAACACTGGTTAAACTACATTCAAAACAAAAAGACTCAACTATTTTATCCGAACCTTATTTTTGTTGAAGAGATGTATGTAAATTAACACCGAAGGTAGACACAAAATGCTGGTAACACTTTATGCAAATTAACAAATCCCGATTTGCCATTTTAAAAGTGTAACTACTTTAAAATAAACAAGTTAACTCCTTTGCTAAAATAACAGGAATCTCAGATGAATATATCAAGTGGTCTTATGTCAATATAAGTGTTATTTCTGGGCACTCCATTTATAAAATATGGGACAAAGTTGGAAAGCAGTGGCTGCACGCAAAACTTCATATTGGAAAATCTTTAAAATGTCTAAAATGTCTTCTCCTATACAACACAGCCATGAATAACAATCAGATTTTTATGCAAATAAGTTGGCACGTGACACAGTGGTAGAGTTGCTGCCTAAAGGGCCTGTCCCACTTTCACGACCTCTGCCGAGTTTGCCCTCGACTCGTATTCGCAGCATGGTCGTCACCAGGTCGTAGGTAGGTCGTAGCATGCCGTGATGCTAGTCGTAGGTACTCGTGGCATCAAGTAGGTCGGGGCGTTTTTTCTAGCATGATGAAATGTCCACGAGTAAAAAAGGTCGTGAATTAGGTCGTGAAAATGGGACAGGCCCTTTACAGCAAGTGAGACCCAGGTTCGACCATGACTGCGTGTGCTGTCTGTGTGGAGTTTGTACGTTCCCTCTGTGACCTGCGTGGGTTTCCTCCCACACTCCAAAGATGTACAAGTTTGCAGGTCAATTGACTTGGTATAATTGTAAAATTATTCCTGGTGTGTATAGGATAGTGTTAGTGTGCAAGGATTGCTAGTCAGTGCAGACTCGGTGGGCCGAAGGGCCTGTTTCTGCGCTGCCTCTGAAATCTAAACTGATGTCCTTTAGATTGAAAACCTGAGATTGGGCATCATATTGGGAACCCTCGACCCAAATAGAAAGCTAGTACATCCTGGACTATGTTCAACACTCAGAGACCAAATGAAAGTGTGATGGTTTGATTTCCAAACTGATCCTCTGTGAGAACCACTGGTTATGTTGCAATCTATCTATATATTAGGGAGAGGTGAAGGGGGGGGGGAGTGGAGGAGCGGAGGAGGAGAGGGGAGAGAAGAAGAGAGGGGGAGGGAGTGTTGGTAAAATGAGCCGAGCCTGCGCAGTTGGGGGCTATGGATGAGTGGTGGAATATTGCGCTGGGCGAACAGGTTACCTTGGGGGACCAGGCCTCCCGTGTGACAGGGACCCAACAGTTCCACTTGGTCTAGTGCCAACGAAAGTCAAAGCAGAACGAACGTTGCTCTTTCTCAGCACATCATAATTTTGGCAGAGTCTTGAATCAGGAATTGGGGTGCAACAACTTGGAAACATTTGCCAAGAGTTGGAGCAACTATCTGGTAAATGACTTGCAGCTTGGGGACAGATTTACAAACTCTGTCTGCATTACATAATTAGATAAGATGACAAGGTTTCCCAGATTAACGGTTTCCTCACTCATCCCAAAAATTGCTCCTAATGTGAAGGAAGTAGATGCAGAAGTGGGATAATCTTAGAACTAGTGTGTAGGAAGGAACTGCAGATGCTGGTTTAAATCGAAGATAGACACAAAATGCTGGAGTAACTCAGCGGGACAGGCAGCATCTCTGGAGAGAAGGAATGCCTTCTCTCGACCCGAAACGTCACGCATTCCTTCTCTCCAGAGATGCTGCCTGTCCCGCTGAGTTATTCCATCATTGTGCATCTATCTTTCATTAGAATGAAAGTGGGTGGGTGATCGATGTTCAGCATGGCCCTAGTGGGCCAAAGGGTCAGTTTGCATGCTATATCCCTAAGCCAAGCTGGACTAAGGATTCCATTGGCGTCCAAATGGTGGTAGATGCAAGATTACAGCAAGGATGTTTGGGAAGAGGGCTGGTGCAATGTCACTGCTTTCTCCATCCCGTTTGCAGTGGGATTCAGACCCACTGGTTATGTACGCTGCTGCTTGTACTTCTGCAGTTGTTGAATGAGAATTACATTTTGAGGATAACCAAATTTGAGAAGGAAATTCCATTATCCCCGTCAGCTGACAAAGTTTTTTGTGAGGTTATAAAGAATACTATGTACAATGGTCAGTGCTGTTAACATTTTCTTCGCGTTTCTTGATGGACAGAACTCCCAATTCAACCGTGGGAGGTGTTGATGGCTTTCTAACGACATGCCCTGCAGCTCAGCAAGGGGAGCCCACAATCATCACCGCAATCAAGCTGGCCTTTTTTTCTTGAAGATGGTCACAATCAGCAGCAGCCAAGATTCCCCAACATGCTCTTCTGACCAAATGAGGGAGATGAGGTTATGAATACTTCTCTATTATGCCAACAGTTAGAAGCCCAGCTGACAGGGATAATAGAGCTTCAGCTGGGCTTCGAACTGTTCCAGATGACATTTTGGTTTTCAACCGTCAGATGTCCTTTGCAACTCCTTCCAGCGCTGGGATAGAAGCAAAACTGTGCCAGATAATGTGCTGTGGGTTAGACTCATCTTGTGGTAGGACCTTGATTCAGGAGCTCTTCAATGTGCTTCGTCTCACATGTTCTGACGTCCCCTGTTCTTGATTAGCTCGTCAGAGCTCGGCAGACATGAAGATGGATCCTGGCTTGCAGATGGTCTGCTGGGGTCAATAGACAATCGACAATAGGTGCAGGAGTAGGCCATTCGGCCCATCGAGCCAGCACCACCATTCACTGTGATCATGGCTGATCATCTACAATCAGGACCCCATTCCTGCCTTCTCCCCATATCCCTTCACTGCTATCTTTAAGAGGTCTAACTTTCTTTTGAAAGCCTCCAGAGAATTGGCCTCCACTGCCTTCTGAGACAAAGAATTCACAACTCTCTGGGTAAAAAAGCTTTTCCTCATTTCCGTTCTAAATGGCCTACCCCTTATTCTTAAACTATGGCCCCTGGTTCTGGACTCCCCCAACATCAGGAACATGTTTCCTGCCTCTAGACTGTCCAATCCCTTAATAATCTTAAATGTTTCAATAAGATCACGTCTCATCCTTCTAAATTCCAGTGTATACAAGCCCAGTCGCACCATTCTTTCAACATACGAGTTCCGCCATCCTGGGAATAAACCTGGTGAACCTACGCTGCACTCCCTCAATAGCACGAATGTCCTTCCTCAAATTTGGAGACCATTAGGTAACCAGGTTGTCTATGTTGCACTGACTTTAAAACATTATTTTACAAGATCTTTCAGACCTTCAACATATATTATCATTTGGCCATGTTTCAGTTGCAGTCATTATTGAATCCTCTGGCTAGATCATATAAATGGATTGTATATTGTTGGCTGGCTCTGTCTGCCCTGTGATTGACTTGACTTGAAGTGGTTTGACTTGCAATGGATTGAAATGGATTGTTGGCCCTGCACTCACTGTGCTGGACCCATGCTAGCTTGGTGGAGAGGTGGAATATTGCATTGGGGGACCAGCCCTTCCGTGCGAGTCTAGTAATCTTATAATTCCTTAATAATAGTCTAAACGTTATTCCTTTATCATGTATCTGTACACTGTAAATGGTAATGGTAATCATGTATTGTATTTCTGCTGACTGGGTAGCACACATTAAAAGTTTTTCATTGAACCTCAGTACACGTGACAATTAACTAAACAACATCTTACAGTCAGAGTCATATAGTCATAGTGTGGAAACAGGCCCTTCAGCCCAACTTGCCCATACCGGCCAACATATGCCAGCTACACTAGTCCCACTTGCCTGCGCTTGGTCCATATCCCTCCAAACCTGTCCTATACATGTACCTGTCTAACCGTTTCTTTAACGCTGGGATAGTACCAGCCTCAACTACCTCCTCTGGCAGCTTGTTCCATACACCCACCACCCTTTGTGTGAAAAAGTTACCCCTCAGATTCCTATTAAATCTTTTCCCCTTCACCTTGAACCTGTGTCCTCTGGTAGCCAATTCCCTTACTCTGGGCAAGAGACTCTGTGTATCTACCCGATCTATTCCTCTCATTATTTTATAAGTCCATGTAGAAAATGTCTACCACACTGCCCTCATCAATCTTCTTATTCACCCTTCAAAGACCTCCTTCAAATCCATACGACACAAATTCCCAGGTACAAAGCCATGCTGACTATCCCCAATCAGTCCTTGCCTTTTCAAATGCATATAATGCCTTTCAAATGCATATAATGCCGTTCCATACACCCTCCACCTTGTGTGTGAAAGTTACCGCAGGTTCCACGTGTCCTTTGTTTCTCGATTCCCCCACTCTGGGCAAGAGACTGTGTGTTAAATTATCTCCAATAACTTAACCATCACTGATCAAAACAAACTGTTGGAGGAACTCAGTGGATTGGACAGCATTTGCAGAGGGAATGAACAAATTATATTTTGGGTCGGGACCCTTCTTCAGAAAGATGTAGTGGGGGAGGCAGAAAGCTGGAAAAGAGATGGCCGATGGGGCAAAGGTTGATAAGTGACAGGTGGACATAGAGGGGAGGGGGAGCTATTGGCAGATGGGTGGAGAAAATGACAAAGGCTGGAGGAGAAAGGGAGACAATAGGGTGTCAGATAAGCAAAGAAGAGGAGGTGGGAATTGTAAAGCTGGATGGAGGGATATGGAAGCAAGGGGATGGGGTAGGGGAAGGAGGGGGGAGTAAAAAGGGAAATATGGCACACAGGAATGGGAGTTAATCAGACGGAGAAGAGTAAAGGAGCAGGGAGAATAGGGACGAAAAGCTGCAGTAACTCAGCGGGACAGGCAGCATCTCTGAAGGGAAGGAATGGGTGACGTTTCCGGTCGAGACCCTTCTTCAGATCCAAAACGTCACCCATTCCTTCTCTCCAGAGATGCTGTCTGTCCCGCTGAGTTACTCCAACATTTTGTCTCGACCTTCGATTTAAATAAGAGTCTGCAGTTCTTCCCTACAGGTGATGAAATGTGGTTCAACTCAAGAAATAAAGATACGTTAGAAGAAATAAAACTATTCTGGGAACTTGTGAAAGTAGCTGCAACTTTCTCTGCTTCGTAACTGATCTCGCTTCTTATCTTCAGACAGAAGGGTCTCGACTCGAAACGTCCCCCATTCCTTCTCTCCAGAGATGCTGCCTGTCCGGCTGAGTTACTCCAGCTTTTTGTGTCCACATTTCATCACATATTTTGTTAAATACTACTTGTGCTATTCCACCTCCAACCTCCTTATTGAAGACATGCCAATTCAAGATATATGCCCAAATTATTTTTTGATAGAGCAAAATTGCTGGAGTTACCTGATATCAGCAACATTCATTTTCCTACGTGAAGTCTCTTCATGATTTCAGAATACAAAACGTCTCAAGCGATTTAGTAATTTCAGTAATAATTATACATTGAAGCTTTACTGGTTATTGAGCTATGCAAGATACCATGAAAGTCCACGCAAGCATTGCATAAATACACACCTTCTAAAGACATTTTTGATGACATAAATTTCAATTGAAAGCAATGCAAATGGTTTTCCTTTGGAGGCAATATGTGAGTTCAAAGCAAAAGTTATCAGATCTAATAAGTATATATTTATTTTATATCACTGTGTAGAAAAATACCTTCATAAAAGAATGGATGGCAGCTTCAGTCAGCTGAAGGGCCTGTTCTTCTGCTGCACTTCACTATGACTAAGAAATGAGCTGCAACTGCAATTGTCCCCGATCCACTCACAGTAACAGAAATGTACATGATTTTAGGCTAGCCTCATGCTAATTTTTCAAGGATGGATATAGTCATAGAGTGATACAGTGTGGAAACAGGCCCTATGGCCCATCTTGCCCCATGCCCCATCTACACTAGTCCCACCTGCCTGCGCTTGGCCCATAACCCACTAAACCTGCCCTATCCATGTAAGTGTTTCAATGTTTCTTAAACATTGCGAAAGTCCCAGCCTCAACTACCTGCTCCGGGCAGTTCGTTCCACACACCCTCCACCTTGTGTGTGAAAGTTACCTCAGGTTCCACGTGTCCTTTGTTTCTCGATTCCCCCACTCTGGGCAAGAGACAGTGTGTTTACTCAATCTATTCCAAGATAGATATGATAAACTTCAACTTAAGAGGACTAGTATCCATAAAGATAGTAAGTTGTAAGAAGTTTTCTTTGAAAGTCTTGTAAAGATTGATTAGAGATGCAGGAACTGAACATCACAAGCACTCACCACTGACACACACTTTGAATTTTGCTTGGTAAACGATAGCGTTTCTGCTCGAAACAGCCAGATGTGGTCCATTGCAAGGTTAGAGAGCAGTCTACTGCTGCTGCCTCTGATGATACATATGTAACGGGAACATGCAGACAGCAACTGAAGCTGTACAAGGGGCCATTGCCCATCTGGGCCCATTTACTTTAGTGACCTATGGACAACTGTGAGGACAGTTTAAAGAATAGAACTTTTGTACATGTGCTCTTTAAAAAAAATCCTTTGATTTTAAATGAACAACGCAAGACTCTACAGATTAGGATGTTAATGTAAATGTAAAGAATGTTTTGTGCACAACAATAATAGCAGCTATTTGCCAGCCTGGCTCAGTGGTAGTGGGGTAATTTCTGAATCAAACAAATGCCTGTCAGATTCATGCTGTCTCTTTCGTGGAGTTTAGATGAACTGCAACATTGTCAAAGGCACAATGTTATTGATGAAGACAACTAGGGCAGAACAATTTTACTATCCTAGTTTCAAAGAGCAAGTAGCCCAGTGCAGTCCTAACTGACAACATTTCTTCAAAGTCTAAAAAAGACCAGTTTACTTGATCTTTCTCTACATTTATCTGGTGACTGCACTTGAAAGTGTAATCATGAAGGACTTTGGGATTATCCAATTCTGTAATACAATCTTGTATATCTGCATTACTTTAAACATTTTAACTTGAGATTGGA
This sequence comes from Leucoraja erinaceus, assembly GCF_028641065.1. Classification (NCBI taxonomy): domain Eukaryota; kingdom Metazoa; phylum Chordata; class Chondrichthyes; order Rajiformes; family Rajidae; genus Leucoraja; species Leucoraja erinaceus. The sequence goes on from NC_073394.1 coordinate 1,276,708, forward strand.
GTAAACTTTCTGTGGAGCAGCTAAAGGTTATACAAGGTATTGTAGAAATTATCAGAGTTAAAGAGGATTGATTATTCTACAGTGCTAAATACTCAGATGTGGTACAATATACCTACAAGTTAAGACATCAAAACTGTGACAATTGACTATTTTATAGTTTGTAAATCCCAAAGGCATCTAGCTCATCGGGTTCCTGTCCTCACGTAACCTTGAACACACATGAACACCATTTCCATGCTCCCTTTCAGCTTACCTAGCCCATATTCCTTTTATACACACCTCACCCCCAACTCCAGCATTCGCTTTAAATTTAAAGGATCCCTCTTTCTCACTCCCCCTTTAAACTCACCGAAAAATATTAATTGGAAAACATTATGTTATTGTGCAAAATCTTAAATCTAAATATCGTCTGGGCAATCTGTCAGTGCGCAGGTGCCAGGTGATCAGTTATAATACAATGGAAATGGAAAACTTTCATTTTTATCCACAAATCAGGAAGAAAATATTTTCTTATTCATCACCCAAATGTTATTCTTCATACTCTGTAATCATCCCTATATATTTGGTGACTCCTGCCCGTTGCACATCTTGCAATCATCTTTACTATTTGTATTATTGTGTAAGCAACATGGAAGCTCTACCAAATCCACTTGCAATTTGAAGCCTCATCTAGAGAAGAGATTCACTGTGCCATACCCGCTTTTGCATGTCTTCAATCTGCTGCTGAGGAATAGTCTTCAAAATACTGTACATTTCAGAAAGTTTGTCTTCTGGTATAACGACAGAAGCTCTGGAAAAAAAACCCGATGATAATGGTTAGTTGATCCATTCAACTAAAACCACTATGTTCTCCTCTCCCACTGATTTATGCTGCCCGAAAAGCAGACAGTACTGCTGTGCCTTGTAAAGTCAAACCCACATGTGAAACTTTAGCATCAATAGTTTATATCTGTAGAAAGTAATTCAGCAAGCAATTAAACTCTGATTAGGACCATGGACTTGAGTGCTTGTTATTGTCACTAGGGATAAAGTGTCTACATCTGCTCAAGGCAACATTGGGCATGCGTGCCACCTTCTGCATATACTGTTCTTCCCACAAGCAATCTCTCATGTTGAGGACATGAATGAATGAATGAATGAATGAAAACTTTATTGTCATTCAGATATACACCTAGACACAGTGCACCAATAACGAAATTTTGTTGCATTTGACTCTCCAAAATCAGGTAATAGTAAAAAGTGCTAGGTGCGTCCATAAAAATGCCTCATGTGCATGGTTCTGTAAAATAAATATATATAAAAAGTTTTTAAAAAGTGTCGATATTTAAAAAGTTCTAGCCTCGGTTTTGTTGATTGTTCAGTAATCTTATGGCCTGGGGGATGAAGCTGTTGCAGAACCTGGTTGTCCCGCTCTTCATGCTGCGGTACCTCCTCCCAGAGTTAAGCAGTTTCCAATCAAGCAATTTCCATTTGTGTTGGATTTCAGCTACCACAGAGTCTTGGTAGCACATGGACTTGGAACAAGGCAAGTCGAGACCATGACTTGCTGCACAAACTAAGTAAACTGTGTGTGCCCACTGTAATATCATGGAAATATAGATTTTTCGTTTTGTTTAGAGATACAGCGCGGAAACAGGCCCTCTGTAGAAAGATATCCTTGCTTCTGTACTTTCTCCTTGGTGTATATGTATGTTTGTTCTCAAAGACAAGAACATCCAAGTCCTTTTGTATATTCAAAAGACCCAATCTCTCACTGTCAGCTTGGATTTTTGCCATCAAAGTGAATAACACCACACATAATGCATCTGCCACATTTTAATCATCTTGGCTAAATTGTCTTGAAACCTGTGTATCCTTCACAAACTCTAAATCCTCTTCAGTTTTGTGTTGCAGTGCTTTAGCTACGAGTAGTGAGAGGCCTGGATAGAGTGGATGTGGAGAGGATGTTTCCACTGGGCGTGTCCAGGACCAGAGGTCACAGCCTCGGAATAAAAGGACGCACCTCTAGAAACAGGGTGAGGAGGGATTCCTTTAGTCAGAGGATGGTGAACTTGTGGAATTCATTGCCACAGAAGGCTGTGGAGGCCAAGTCAATTGATATTCTTAAGGCAGAGATTGATAGATTCTTGATTAGTACAATGTCAGGAGTTATAGGGAGAAGGCAGGAGAATGGAGTGGGAAGATAGAATGGGCCAAATTGCCTAATTCTGCTCCTATCACCTATGAACTTACCTTTTCCAGTCCAGCACTTCGGAGAATGGGAGGATGTAAGAATCGCCAACAATGACTGGAATGCAACCTGCCTGAAGAACATCACTCAGGATAGCTTGTCCAAGCCGTGCTCCACGCAGCACGATGCAAAATGTGGCTTCCTGTCAAAGAGATAAGAGATCAGCCTATCATTCATCATACCTGCAAACCTCTTTGGTTAGATTTTAGAGACACAATGCAGAAACAGGTCTTTCAGTCCACCGAGTCCCTGCCGACCAGCAATCACCCCTTACATTAACTATCCTACTCATTCGGGACAACTTACAGAAGCCAATTAACCTACAAACTTGCAAATTTTAGGAGTGCGGGAGGAAACGAGGGCACCTGGAGAAAACCCATACGATCACAGGGAGAAGTCCAAACTCCCTACAGACGTCACCCGTAGTCAAGATCAAACTCGGGTCTCTGGCGCCATAAGATAGCAACTCTACCGCTGCGCCACTGTGCTACCATTAGGCTTAATGCTTTTTTATTTTCTACTCTTTTCAGTTATCTATGTACATAAAGCTCTGCTGTAGGAAATGGAAGCATGCAACACAGGAACAGGCCCTTCAGCCCATCGCACCTGTACTGATACAAGTGCAAATGGTTATCTTCTATTTTCATTTTCTACCAAAGAGCGAGACCTACGGAGAGGGACATTATGAGCAGTAAAACAGAGGATACAAACTAACCCAGAGCAGCATTAACAGTTTGCAGAGAGAATCTCAGACTACAAGAGTTTAATAGATCACATTAGTTATCTAAACATCTCAGCTGGAATGAAATCTGAAATTATTGCAGATACTGAACATTTTTGGTTTTATCACTCATTTAAAAATATGATACACGACCTCTAAAAATATAGAGTGTAGGAAGGAACTGCAGGTGCTGGTTAACACGAAAGATAGACACAAAATGCTGGAGTAACTCAGCGGGATAGGCAGTATTTCTGGATAGAAGAAAGCGGTGATGTGTTGGGTCACTGGATTACGCAGCATTTTGTATCCATCTTTTAAAAATATACAGATCCTTAAATATGGGAGGTCAATACTGTACAATTTATAAAAGCTAGAACAATTCCATTGGTCATACGGAATGAAGACGGTTGATGGCAGAGGACAACATAGCTGTGCATTTATATAGCACCAACTGCAGGAATATATTTGAAGCTGTTATTGGTCGATGTATCTATAAATGTGTGCAAGATTCACCAAAGTCCTATGTGAAAAGTTTGGTCCCAGTAAAGGCTGAATAAGCATTTACAAAATTCCAAGCCACATACACCACAGAATAAAAAGAAACATACTTGAATGTCTTTTCTAATCCAACTTCTTGTGTACCTGCATGCTATTTTTATTGATGCTACCAGAGACACCATAACCAGAAAGTCAAAAAACACTTTAAAAACAGCCGCTTGACGACCTGGCTCGGAAACTCGAATGCCCATGAAAGATAAAAGTGGCAAACATGGGCCCAGTCCATCATGGGTACTGGCCTCCCCACCTTCGACGGGATCTACAGCAGGGGCAGCCTCAAAAGGGCAGCCAGCATCAGAGACCCACACCATTTCACTCCAGGCACAGGGAAGAAGGTATAGGAGCAGGAAAACTGCAACGTCCAGGATCAGGAACAGTTTCTTCCCTACAACCATCGGGCTATTAAACACTACAGCCATCATATAGGCTCCAATCTATGTAGACTTAGGGGCATTATTTTTGACTTTGCACTAGTATTGTTTATTTATTTGTCGGTTTTTAACTTTTTTTGGTTATTGTGGGTTTTACAGAGTACTAGGTCTATATATCTGTCGTTCTGCTGCAAGTAAGAATTTCATTGTTCCGTTTCGGGCCATATGACAATAAAACCCTCATCTTGTTTAGTCTCTTGTAATAAACTGAGAGGTGCTAAATATAAAAATGAATTTGTGAATTTGTTTACGTAGTCAAATACATTTTCACATTAAATAGAGAAATTGCACATAAAGCAACAATTGTACGAGTCTCAAAGTGAAAGAACTCCTTTGACATCCTGGTGAAAGATGTGCGTTTTTGCAGAATGATACTGAATGGGACTAGAAGGAAAAACGATCAAAATTGAAAGCAGCAATTTGGGAGAATTTATAGTATATTTAGAGGTTGAGTAATCTCACCTAAACATTAAAAGATACCAGAAACATAATGGCACATGAAGTCACTAGTTCAACTTCAGGACAGCAAATACAGATACTACTTTGGCATGAAAGGTCGTATGGCAGCAACGTTTTCTAAGTAGTGTCATAAATCTGGAGACCGAGTGGTGTATTTTTTCCTTCAACATACCCTCACCCCACCCCCCTGTAATGAAGAAGGTTGACATGATAGTTGTGTATGTATTTTGATTTAAGTTGCCTTTGAACACCATGTGTAGGAGTACCTTTGGGATTGAACATATGCCGAGCTTCTCCTTATCTGGACACCCAACAGCAAATCTTTTCCATCTGCTGTTATAAGCTTCTTCAAACAATAGTTTCTTGAAGAGTTCACAACAGAATCATCTAAAGTAATGACAACCTTTCCAACCTCGGGCTGAAAACCTCTCGTTTCTTCTCTACTCTTATACACATCAATAAAAGAGAATTAGTTTGGTTGGCATCCACATCTTTAAAATGATAAAATGACAAAGAAAATAATTCCACGAGGAATCTATATTCAACCACGCTCTGTGTAATGGCTCGGTTTTCTCGCTAAGTTATGCAGATATATTCCATTCTCTGCTCCCCAAAACTAGCATATTCTTGGCATGAAAAAAAATCATACGACGATCTTTGTTAAAAACACAATTGCTGGAGTGATGGATTGTCATCTAAAAAAGAACCACTTTCATTAGAAAGTTTATTTTCTATACGTAAAACTAATCTTCCATCTGAGACACAAAGGGATTTTTCACACATTTTCTATGGGACACTGACAGCTTGATTCACCTCTCAACACCTTTGATCAGTTGGGTGTGCAACTCTCTTTCAATGGTATGATAGCGTAATCTAGAGAGATACTCCTTATTGCAGGAGTGTCGCACCTTAGGAAGTGCTAAACATTAAACTCTGGCTATGGACATCTTGTATAGCACGCAACAAAGGGGTTTTCATTGTACCTTGGTACACGTGACAATAAACAAAACTGAAACATCTGCCATTTGGCTCATTCCAGCTGATGGTACAAATCCAACACACAGGGAATTCCGCAGGTGACTTCAACATAAACATCACTCTTCTTTCAAAAACAATTATTTTAAAATGATTATGTTGTAGCGAGTCCAAACTTTGTGATCAAGCGGTTACTTTATTCGGTGAGAAAAGTTTGACATACATGTGCGTTTGGGACTAACATATTGAGTCATTGCTGCTGCTGCTGAGCGAGGTGTTGCCTCTAGCCCAGCTACCTGTTGACTGATGATCTCAAGGTAAGATGTGCTGACGTAGCAGGACACTCCCCTTAACCCATGAGGTCATGTGACAGTCCTCGTAACCACTGACGAGGGTTCGACAGCGTGTGGTCTGACCATCAGGTGACGCCACAATGCGATGAAAAATACTTCATTATTTTTGGAAACAAAAGTGAAAATTTAGGGGTGGGCACGGTGACGCAGCGGTAGAGTTGCTGCCTCACAGCGCCAGAGACCCGGGTTAGTTCCCGACTACAGGTGCTTGGCAGTACGGAGTTTGTACGTTCTCCTTGTGGGAACGTTGGGTCTTCTCCGGGTGTTCCCGTTTCCTCTCACACTCCAAAGACGTGCAGGTTTATGTGTTCATTGGCTTCTGTAAATTGTAAATTGTCCCTAGTGTGTAGGATAGTGTTAGTGCATTAGTGATCATTGGTTGACACAAACTCAGTGGGCCAAAGAGCCTGTTTCCTTGCTGTATCTCTGAAGTCTTGTCTAAATCTTTAAGATTCATTAAAATTATATTAACATCCAATAATATTTCTGAAGGGTCCCGACTCGAAACATCACCTATCAATGTTCCCTGGAGATGCTGCCTGCCTCACTGATATACTCCAGCATTTTGTGTCTATATTGGTAAACCAACTTCTGCAGTTCCTTGTCTCCTGAATTTCAAATGTATCTAATTATGGATACAGAAGATATTTTAAATGGCTGATTTTTTTCTAAAGATTAGAGGGATGACATGCTTGGATTATTCTCCAACCAAAGTTTTTCAATTTCCTGAATCTCAGACTAAAATACTGACTTAGACACTGCAAAATGTGTTAATTTCTTTTAAATGTAACACTAATGGATGTATAAGCTTGTGATGGATGCATCCAATTTTGGAATAGCAAGATATCAAATATGTACTTTCATGAATCGTTACAGAATGATGCTCCTGCAGAGAAGGATGCAATTTTTTAAAAAACTTTAAAGTTTAATAATACACAAGGAGAAAATATTGTCTCAACAACATTATCTCATTTTAGTATGTTCTTATGTTCCAGAGCATTGTGTAGTGTAATCAAAGTGAACTCGCCAAGTTAAAGGAAAATAATGCATGTGAACAAAGTTTCATCAGAAGTTTTAAGGATCTTCTTAGATGAAAAGAAAAGGCAACTAGGCTTTGAGGGAACTCAAGAGTTCAGAGTTAGACAATTTAATGCACATCTGCTTTTGTTTTTCTATTCATTCAAGGGATCTTGACATTGCAGCAAAAAGCACTGCCATTTAGTGTCCATCTCCGATTGTCATCTTGAGATGTGGGGGTGAGCTGCCATCTTGAATTACTGAGATATCCATGCCTTGTTAGATGGAGATAATGTTCTGACCCAGCAATGAAGAAGGAATATCATGGAGCAAGCTTGATGTGACAGACAGTTGAAGAGGAAATAAAAACAGTGCTGGCCCGATGCATCAACTATCCTTTATTTTCCAAACCGTAGAGGTCACAGGTTTGGTGAGCATGGTGTCAAAGCTTTGGTGAATTGAAACAGAGTATCTCATGGATGATGTACAGCATAGCCACAAGATGCGAATGTTGGAAGTACCGATTATACAGGATAGAGGATGTAGTGTCTATGATCTATCAAACAAGTAATGAATGCTTACAGGGCATGTTTAACTGCTGCAAGCTCACATTTGGCAGTCATCATTGAGGGCTTGGCCAGCTCTTATATAGAGGAACTTCACAGCTGCATTTGGCGATAGTCATTGAAGTCCCTTGTTGGCCTCAGAGCTTCATCCAAGTGGTTTACAAAATAGAGTAGTAAATGTATATACAAATTATAATATGCTAACCAACATACTTTATCTATGAATAATCTGATGGCACGACACCTCATGAGGACCATCAGTAATACTGATCCTCCAGTGCTCCAGTCTTCAAGCACACATACATTGGTTCTGGTGCCCATATGCTGAAGCAGCTCTGTGATGGAGAAGTCTGCGATATTGGCGGAAAGATACTAATCCTTGCCCAGAAATTGGATCCATTTGTGCTTTTTGTTTTAAATACATAAATCCACGGATAAGAAAACATGCCCCTTTTGAAGTCTGTGAACTGCTGCCTCGGCCAAGGCCACCCATTGGAAAATTGGATCTGATGCTTCTCGTCACAACTGACACCGGCAATCTTGCCTGTTCTCATTTGCTGTTTTATTTGCCTCACATGATGATGTTATCCATCTGGTTAGCACATTTTAACTTCTTGTGTTCAAAATGTTGTTGAAAAGGTTGCCACTTCAGTAATTTATGGAAGGGGTACACAGGGAAATAGTGAATCTTGTATAACTTGGAGTAAGATTGCTGTCTATCATGGTAATTGGACATTATCATTCACCATCTCACCACAGCTCTTTTTCATTCCATTAAAACTGCCATTCATCCAAGACATGGGTAGGAAGGAACTGCAGATGCTGGTTTACACCGAAGATCGACACAAAAAACTGGAATAACTCAGCGGATCAGGCAGGCAGCATCTCTGGATGGAAGGAATTGAGTGGCATTTCGGGTCGAGACCCTTCTTCAGACTGCCAAGACATAGGATGGGACAGCAGCCCCCGGCACTTAGGTTTTCTCCAAGATCTTCAGTTTCCTCCCCCACACTCCAAATATGTACAGGTTTGTAGGTTAATTGGGTTGGTATGGTTGTAAAATTGTCCCTATATGTAGTGTTAGAGTGCAGGAATCGCTGGCCGATGCGGACCCAATGGGCCGAAGGGCCTGTTTCTCTAAACTAAATTAAAGTACAATTGTTGATGTTTTGAATGAAAAAACAAGTACTGGAATTGTGCATATCCAAGATCTGGAAAGTTGTGAAGATGTAATCCATTCCATTCTCCATACATTTCGCAGCCACTCTTTTTGCTCATCTCTTGTAAACAGGCAAACAATCACCTGGACAAAAGCTGAAGAGCAGATGTGGAATAGTTCTGCACCAATGAGGTCAACGTACAATTTGCACTCAAGTCTCTGAAGTGGAGCTGAAGCAAAGTTTTGATTTGAAAGCTGTGGTGCTGCCAATGAGGCATGGAATTGCCACCAATTGCACAGATTTGAAGCAGAATTAAAGACTCATGGCGCACTGGTGGTGAAATCTTGTTTTATTTGCTCTTTAGCAGTCAGCTTTGTCTTTTGTTCACAAACCTGCTCACGCCAGATTCTAACCTTTGTTCTGCACACAAATTGCCATCTAAACATCCCCACATTTCCCCCGGAATCAACTCCCTCTGCTGCCATTGCTGGATGAGTTCACCTCCTACAATGGGAGATATGCCACCGTCTGCATATTACAATGCTAGCAATGTATATTTTGTCAAGTCACAGTGAAATTCTTTGCTTGCATACTGCTGCAAGGTATGCAAATAGTCGCCCGTAAAGGGCGCTTAAACTTCCAAATTGCCCCCCCCCCCCATGCATGCATGGGGGTCACAAGGTGGACTAAACGGCACCTCCACTCTCCCGTCTTCAGCAATTAGGAAAGAGGTTATTGGTTTGGAGATACAGCATGGAAGCAGGCCCTTCAGCCCAACAGGTCCACGCTGACCTTCGATCACCCATTCATACTGGTCACAAGTTACCCCTCTTTTGCATCTACTTCCTATACATTAGGGGCAACTTTTGGGACACGGGAGGAAAGCCGAGCACCCGAATGAAACCCATGCTGTCGCAGGAAGGAAATGCCGACTCCACTCAGAGACCACAGGAGGTCAGGATCAAGCCCAGGTCTCTGGCGATATGAGGCGGAAGCTCTACCAGTGGCGTCACTGTGCCGCCCACTCTCCCCCCTTCATGTACAAAGTTCCAGATACTTGATTCACATACTGCAAGTTCCCAGGCCAGTGCGACTCAGTGAGACTCGGGCGGTGCCAATATTTGCCTGCTTAAAAAAGGCCAGAAGGACGTCAAAATGCATCAAGTGGGAAGTTGCACCAGCTGGTACAAATGTGCCTGTAACTCCCCTCTCCCCCTCATGGTCCCACAGACACAGTTCAACAAAGTTAATGAGTCTAGGTAGAATATTTTTGCAGTAGTATCTGGAGAAATAACAACCATCTCAAAACTACGACTGAAATTTAAAGACTCATCAAACATACCTGCAGAATCTGTGGATAGTCGAAGACCTGATTTTTGTGGCATCGCTTCCATGTGGAAGAAACACCATCTGACAAATTGGTGCATTTGTCTAGGATCAGCAGCGCATCCTTGTGTTCTGTCTCTATTGTCTCCAGTTCAGAACGGTATTCCGAATGGATAGCAGTTTGTGCCGACAAGATAAAATACATCCGGTAACTGAAAGACATTTAAAAAAATATACGATCTCAGTGTCAACATTAAAAAAAAATGGTGTTGCAAGTATTTCCAGCCCACAATATCCCAGTGAAGTTGACTTTACCTCAATTCACCTGTAAATGTTTTAAAGCAGCTAGTTGATGCATCTTCCCAACAAAAAAAATTACATGCAACTGCCCTCAGTAATCAAACACTTACCTTGTCTTAAAGAACATAGCTGCCAATTCACAATGGGAGGCCACAAGAGATTTGCTTTAAAAATTGACAATGCAAATTTCTACTATGAACCTTTGTAAAATGCTTCTTCATTCATTGACACTTTAAGGTCAAACTTAGCCACTGGATGTGGGGACATTCTCGTTTTGTACCCTAGCAACTGCGCACGGGAAGACAGTAAAGAATCGTGCAGGAAGGAACTGCAGATGCTGGTTTAAACCAAAGATAGAAACGATGTTGGGTTGGGTCTGAAGAAGGGTCTCGACCAAAAACGTCACCCATTCCTTCTCTCCAGAGATGCTGCCTGTCCCGCTGAGTTACTCCAGCATTTTGTGTCTATTTACAGTACATTCATGCCCTTCTCATCCCATGATCGAGAGAAACTGAAAAGTCGATGGCTCATTCATGATTTATAAGCCATTCAAACAAATGCAGCTGCGGTTTCTGCATGTTGGGACAAACGGCAACCTATTAGGTCGTTTCCTCCCACATCCCAAAGACGTGGGCGTTTGTAGGTTAATTGGCCCTTTGTAAATTGCCTTGAGTAGCAGGAAGTGAGAAAGTAAGATTAGGACGAGCCAGTGTGAATGGGAGATCGATAGTCAGCGTGGACTCGGTGGGCTACAGCGTCTGTTTCCATGCTATACAGTATATTTAAACAATCGCTAAACTAAACTACTGTTAGCCGATTTTAAATGACAGCAACAGAAAGGTAAAACTCAAGGAACTGACTTTCAATAATCTAAGGTCTTCAGAAATCAATGCAAACCGAATAATGGGAGGTTGTTTCACAGATCTTCGTTGCAAGCTGGTACCAATTTCACTAACATTTAGTTTTATTCTTTTTCAAATACATGCTAAGTGGATTGTAACTTTGGAATGTTCTCTTCACCAAAGCCAAATTTGCTTTATAGTGAAGGAGGAAGAGTTTCACTTCTTTATACTTTAAATATAATTTAGAAGGAGAACGTACATTTTAAACTTGCAGCAAAACAAACACAGATGGATGAGAAAACTGTCCAACAAAATTAGAATCCTGTATCCAACACTGACAAATAATGGATGAACATCTATTTTACAGCTAGCAATGTCCTTGTTTGTTCTTACCCTGGAATCTTCTCGGGTAGATTGGCTTCTGTCAACATTGGACTAAAAACTGGAATACTAACGTCATAACCTTGTCGATACGTCCATGTGGAAAATCCCCCACCTGCAAGGAGCGCTCTAGGAATAAACAAACAAAATTATAAAACTTACACAATAATGAAAGACATAGATAGAGTGGATGTGGAAAGGATGTTTCCACTGGTGGGAGAGTCTTGGACCAGAGGTCATAGCCTCAGATTTAAAGGGGCGCTCTTTTAGAAAGGAGACGAGGAGGAACTTCTTTAGTCAGAGGGTAGTTAATCTGTGGAACTCGTTGACACAGAAGGCCGTGGAGGCCAAGAGTGCATTTACGATCCTTGGATAATCAGCAGCTAATGAGTTAATTTTGTTCTAGATAGTTATTAGAAGCAAAAGTAAGTAATTCCAAAATAAGCTGTTTATATGTAGATTATCAAGAGGTTTTATGACAGTGGTCCAGCAAGGAGTAGCCTCGCTTCACACACAACACAACTTACTGCTGGAGACATCAATAGCAATAGCAGCAACTGTAGACAGACTGCATATTGTTTCCTCCCGGCACCTTGTCTCTTGAGGGCATTGACTCATGGAGGAAGAATGAAAGCTCGAAACCTCCTGGTAAATCGGCTGATTTGTGGTTTTTCCATGTTCATGCTTAATTGTGGTTTTAATTCTGCACTGATCTTGTGATATAATATTGTGCTGTCTTTAATAATGGAAAGCTGTGACTGGTTGCAGTCATTTTTCTTTAAATCTCAAAGCTTCTGAAGCATTTTAGAGCCAATTTGTTTTCCTTTTAAGAGAATCCAACTACTCTATTACTCAGCAGATGAGAAATTGAATTAAATTGCAAGTGCCATTGCTTGACTTTTCACCCATTTAATAGGTATTGTGGTTATTATACACTAAAGTTATTCCTTTTATGTCCATCTGAAGATGCACACATACTTAAGAAAGAAAATTATTAACAGATGCAGTGCGGTGGAAAATGTCTTACAGACCTGTTTTATGATGTATGAATACACATTGAAAAATGCCATGACTTCTGAGAAGTTAAAAGGTGTACATACTGCATAGTAAAACTCTTGTTTTGAAGAGCATCAAGTTTTTTTTTGTTTATGCCAAAGGGAAAATAATGAAAGGAGAATCTTGTGAACTTGAGGAATAGACCAGACCGACAAATACTTCTGACAAAGCAATAGTGCCATTTACCACAGACAACCTGGCAAATGTGCACTCAATTCCACATCATGACTTTGGAAAATTAATTTAAAAAAAAGACATGCTTAGAACATTTCACAACCTCTTATGGTAGGTCAACACGATCATAAGGTCAATTATTCCACAACTGAAACTAACAAGAGCATAATCATATGATCACCTTTTCTTGATCTTGTCATTTTCAATTACATGATGACTAAGTACATGTTCGACAGGAAAAGATCTGCAGAGCTTATGGTCAAAATAACATTGGATTGTCAGACATCAAAACATATCGTACATTTCAATAGGGGTGCAATATTAAAAAAGGAAATGCCTAGTTACAGATCAAATAACTCCTATGGAGTGGCTGTGAAGTGCGCATGATGTCACTGAGTTGTGAACGTCTCGGCATTAGCTGATGTTTATTACTGATGGGAGTAGAGAACATTTCATATTTTATAGAATTTTATCCAGAGATGCTGCCTGTCCCGCTGAGTCACTCCAGCATTTTGTGTATACCTTCGATCTGCAGTTCTTTCCTAAACAGACCAAGCAACCGTCTAATTGATTGAGGGACTGACCAAAAAAACTACAATAACCTAAAAGGAAGTGCAAATCCGAATGGATGAACTCCATTTTAAATCAGGTACAGAAAAACAAGGAGAACACTCAATGGATGTCTCAAATAATGTTCTCAATATCTTCAAACACAATTAGTTAACAACATATAGAGACCACGGATCATAAAAGATGTACAGCACAGAAATGGGCCATTCTGCTCACCATATCTGTGGTGAATACATGAACTGAACACAGTTGTAAAAGTATCAAGAAGAAAAACAGACTGTGCCTAATGAATAAGATTCAGTTTCAATGCCCTTCAAATACTTCCACCTGAGAGAGCAGCCGTGGCAGCAGCAGCAGCAGGAGGCACGGCAGGGGCAGCAGCGGCAGGAGGCACGGCAGGAGGCACGGCCTGCACGCTTCTTTAAATCAATATCAAGTGAAGCTGTTTGGAAAGTTGGCTAAAAGGATGAGCATTACAGTGTGGAGTACTTGGTGCAAATAATTTGTTTACTGCTTTTTATTGACCGAGTATGCTAAACATCTAATATTATATGATGTTTTAGCTGTTGGCTTATTATTATCACATGTACCGAGGTACAGTGAAACACTTTGCTTTGCTGCCTGCCCAAACAGATCAGATAATACTGTACATAAATACAATCAAGTCAAACTCAAGTACATCAGGTAGAAAAGAGATTTGGACTAACCATTTACAAACTCGTGCTTTATCTTCAATAATCTGACATCAGAGTACGGTTGCCTGAGCATATGTTTATTTAGGAGCCTAAAGATGGCCTGCACACTGCTTCATAATTTATCAATTACAAATCAAAAGGAATTTGGGAACGTACAATTAGTAAGATTGCAGCCAACACAAAATTGGTGCAGAGTCAGAATGTTTTCCCAAGGTAGGGGAATCTCCAACTAGAGAATACAGGTTAAAGGTGAGAGAAAAGAAACAGAAAGTAGATCTGAGGGACGAGTTTTCCCCCACACACAGGGTGGTGAATGTCTACCAATGCAGGCAAGAGGAAAATGACTGCCAGACATTTATAAGGCATTTGGCAGAGACACAGATAGAGTAAAGTGATACAGGCTCGATGCAGGGGAATGGGATTAGTGTGTACAGGCATCACTGTATGGATGAGGTGGTCCATAAGGGACCAATTCTCTGCTGTACCTCTCCATGATTCCATGACTCAGAATTTCTGGCCATCCTTCAATCAAATGGCAATAAAGTCAATCCCAGCCACGCGTAGTTGTTAACGTGAGACAAGGCGAGCAAAGGAATTAAATCCAGAATTGAATTTACCAGCCTATATTTGGAATGGCACATTTAACAACAAGGACACTAGTGAAGCTAATTCATTTGATCTGACTAATTTTATCAGATTTTAAAAAATGACACCACTGTGCATTTTCTTGGATGATGCATTCATACTTTATGCCTTCAAAGTGGAAAATTTTAAGCAATGAAACTGCCAGGAAAAAGGAAGCAGTAATTTAGCCTGAGGCTTGTATTCCAATATCCCATGCCAGAATGTAACTGGCCGCTTGATAGCTCTCTGCCCAAAGGCTTTTGAAATATTCCTAAATTATGCAAATTGTTTTTAATATTTTTTATATAGTTGATCATCAAATAGATACACAAACAATATGTTCAGGTTTATTATTGTCACATGTACAGAGGTACTGTGGAAAAAAAGCTGTGTTTTGCATGATATCCAATCAAATCTGCTAATTCTACACTAAATACAATTAATTAGTCAAAAAACACAAGTACCACAGATGGAGCAAAGGGGATGATGCAGAATACAGAAAGCATCAGACCTCAAGGCCAAAGAGAAGAATTGGCCCATCGAGCCAAGTCCACTGATGAGTTAGATATAGCTCTTAGTGCTAACGGAATCAAGGGATATGGGGCAAAAGCAGGAACGGGGTACTGATTGTGGATGATCACCCATGATCATATTGAATGGCGATGCTGGCGCAAAGGGCTGAATGGCCTACTCCTGCACCTATGGTCTATGTTTCTAGACACAAAATGCTGGAGTAACTCAGTGTTGCAGGCAGCATCTCTGGAGAGAAGGAATAGGTGACGTTTTGGATCGAGACCCTTCTTCAGTCGACCCCGCCATTCAATCATGGCACATCCATTTTCCCCTCACCTTTGACACGCATACAAAGACCTATCTATCTCAGTTTTAACACCCAATGACACGGCCTCCACAGCCATCTGTATAATGAATCCCACAGATCCACCACTCTCCAACTAGAGATTCCTCCTCATCGTAGCGCATCAGTTCCATGGACAAGACCCAATATGCACCATGGGTTATAGAGGTTATAGAGTCAGTCAGCATAGAAACAGGTCCTTTGGCCCAATGATAGCTGGATGCCAGATGCATTTGCATCAAACTTCCAGATCATCTCCAACATCCATGTACCAATACAAAGCACAGAAGTCAGAGTTGGCTGTGCCACAACCATGAGATAACCAATGGTCTCCTGTAGAAATGCCAGCCACATTTTCCCCAATACGAATCAGATACTAAATATAATGTCTCAGAACTGCAAGATTGGGCAAACCAAACGGAACACAACTTTTTATATAAAACTATCCCAGATACATGAATTAAGCTGTACCTCACACATTCTTATTATTCTTTTCATATATTTAGCAATAAAAACTATTTTGCTAGGCAGAAGCAATAAGAACAAAGCATGTTGTTCACATATTGTCTTGGGCAAGATCAAATCATTCTCTACCAATATAATAATATCTCCTCTGGATGACAACTGACACGAGTTTGAGAAGTCTCCAAGTAGTTGCTTAAAAAGAACACGGTAACACAATCCTTCCTACAAGATAACATTGATCAAATAGTCATGTCCTCTAGAGTCATGGCTGCAATGACAAGAGAACAATGACCACAAGCAAAATCTGCATAAGCCTTTCTCTCGCAATCTTACTCACAAGTTAAAAGTGTAGAAATACTTTTAATTCACCAGACTGTTACCTTTCTTTACAAAAGCTGCCAGTGAAATCGGACATTTTTGATCAGTTCCAGGCAAATAGGAAATTTAGAATTATGACCATGCGAGGCAAAAGCGATTAGTATCCACAATGTCAGTCATGCAGAACAGCACCAGAGTAATCAACTCCAGGAGTCCATCGCAGATGAACATTTCCATTTCAAAGTCTTCCTATCACTGGATAATCTCCATCAAGAACCAGCCAATGAGAACTCTATAATCGGGGATCTATTCCAGGATGAACCTGCGTGTCACACAACACGTCTCCAATGTTTTTTTGCTTACTTGGTAAGATCATGAAGAGGGGAACAAAATAATTAAAGCTAAACCTTACTCTGGCAAATGCAACCTCAACTTTAATCAGAATTGTAGCTTTTACCAGACTTTAAAAAAAGTTAATCTGGTGGCAGTAATATTTAAAAGCCACGGAAAGAAACTGTTCGCAGTTTGCGGGCAAGGGTAGAATTAATCAAACTTTGTACTTAATGCAAAATACGAGGCAGATTTACAAGAAGAGTGGAGGGGTAGGTATCAAAGGGTGACCACTTGCCAGCCTTATTCCCTGGCAGCGCTCTGATGTTGGCCTCCATTCCGCAGATTCAATTTCAAAAAATAATTCAACTCATCATTCTCAAATGCAAAAAATAGCAAGATTGGGTATTTGATATACTGCAGACTTGCGTCTGGTAACATTAAAAAAAATGTTTTTTGTGGCATGGTGAAAATGTCATCTAATATTCAAACTGAATTTTGAAAGAAACCACATGTAACATTTTTTGATGATTGGAAAACATGACAAAGTAATCCTTTTTACAGTCCTGGAATATAATACATTTACAATAGTGCATCAAGGTCTTATTAAAAAGTACAAGTTTACTCTAATAAAACCGCTATTAAAATGCCCAATGACATGGCTCTAATGATTATGAAGACTTATACGATGAGAAAGAACACGAATAACCTACAACAATAAACAGCGTTCTGTAGCCACTCTGCAAATCCAGGCGTAAAATCTCAGCTGGATACAAAAGATCTATGACACAGATTCGTAAAATTGGGTTTGGCTGAAGCTTTCCCCACATCCCCGACCTTGTAACAGACGATTTCTGATACCTCTTTCACAGATCAGACATGCAATCCGTTCAAAATAGCCACTCTTCAGAAAGCTTCAATGATCATGGGAAGTGTGGCAACTTAGTGTACAAAAACAACCACTGTATTCACAACATTATTACAAGGAGCACCCTAGCTGAGTGCTTGCCACATAGAATCTCTGCACGTAGCTGGCATAGACAGGATAAACAGTCAGAACCTTTTATCCCCAGGGTGGAAATGCCAAAGGTTAGAGAGCATAGCTTTAAGGTGAGGGGTAAAGTTTAGGATGAGTGGGGTAAGTTTTTTTTGTTTTTTTTTTAAAACACAGAGGGTGGCGAATGCCTGGACCACACTGCAGTGGGTGGAGGTGGAGGCAGATACAATAGTGGCATTTAGATACATACATGAATAGGTAGAGTAGACAAAAATGCTGGAGAAACTCAGCGGGTGCAGCATCTATGGAGCAAAGGAAATAGGCAACGTTTCGGGCCGAAACCCTTCTTCAGACTGATGGGGAATGGATACGAATTATGTGCAGGCAGATCAGATTTGGTCCTGCTATAATGTTTAGAAGAATTGCAGACCGAAGGCCAAAAGTGACATTAAATATATAAAAAATAGAATATAGGCGGCATAGAAGGCAGGATAGAAGGCAGGATAGAAGGCAGGATAGAAGGCAGGATAGAAGAGCATAGGAGGCAGGCAGAGGAGGCAGCAGAGGAGGCAGCAGAGGGCAGCATAGGAGGCGGCATAGGAGGCAGTATAGGAGGCAGTATAGGAGGCAGTATAGGAGGCAGTATAGGCGGCAGTATAGGAGGCAGTATAGGAGGCAGTATATGAGGCAGTATATGAGGCAGGCAGTATATGAGGCAGTATATGAGGCAGTATATGAGGCAGTATAGACAGTATAGACAGTATAGACAGTATAGAACAGAAATCACCGACTTCCTGCTTTTACACAAAATGTACTGCTCAAATCAACGAAACCTGGCAAACTGATGAGAACCTGTTATTTGCAACTAATCCCAATATATACCCTTAAAATATTATGCTATTGCTTGATTTACAATTTAATTTTAAAACAGTGTTAAGTTTTATTTACTTGTTCATATACCAACCAAATGGACTGTAATTCCATCACAACGTTCTGAATTTCAATGCACTTTAATTTTTGATAAAGGTTTTGCTATTTTACTGCAGTTTTCAATTTGATGTTGTGTAGAATGCCCAGAATATTAGAGGCTGTGTTTTTGGTTTGTCAGATAATTCTTTGCAGAGTTGAAAGTGCAGCCAGCTTGATGACAGTTGTTGGATGTCTGGGACCCACAATAAACAGATGCCTGACAGCAGATGATAACAGAGAAGGGCATCCAAAACCACTGATGCCGTTAGATCTTGGTGCTCAGCTATGTGAGCAGCGACAGGTCCCACCACATCACGATAACCTTTTACGTGCCCGTCTTAAAGTATTATTGATAAAGTTACTTTCACTTTGGCATCCAACTTGCACTTTCAAGTGTGGATCAACAGCATTTATTAGAAGCTCCAGAGAAGAATGTGCATAAATTAACTTAATGTGTGATGAGGAGGAAATTCAGAAGGATAATAACAGCGGAAAAACAAGCAGAGTAATTAATACATTTAAATTTCTCATTTAAATGTTGCCTGGATTTCAATGCTTCTAGTTTCATTTAAGTCACTACCATCAATTCTGAACTAATGAATAAAAATTAGACTGATTCCTGGGATGTCAGGACTTTCATATGAAGAAAGACTGGATAGACTCGGCTTGTACTCGCTAGAATTTAGAAGATTGAGGTGGGGATCTTATAGAAACTTACAAAATTCTTAAAGGGTTGGACAGGCTAGATGCAGAAAGATTGTTTCCGATGTTGGGGAAGTCCAGAACAAGGGGTCACAGTTTAAGGATAAGGGGGAAATCTTTAAGGACCGAGATGAGGAAAACATTTTTCACACAGAGTGGTGAATCTCTGGAATTCTCTGCCACAGAAGGTAGTTGAGGCCAGTTCGTTGGCTATATTTAAGAGGGAGTTAGATGTGGCCCTTGTGGCTAAAGGGATCAGGGGGTATGGAGAGAAGGCAGGTACAGGATACCGAGTTGGATGATCAGCCATGATCATATTGAATGGCGGTGCAGGCTCGAAGGGCCGAATGGCCTACTCCTGCACCTATTTTCTATGTTTCTAAAAAGGTTAGTCCTCTTGCATTACAAGAAATTCACTAACAATTTTTTAGAATTAACAAGCTAAAAATGTTGCTGCAAATAAAAAGTGATTACCCAATTGAGAGTTTGTCTTGAACTAAAATACATTTGAAATTAAAAATATTGTTTTGTGATTAATTAAATTGAACTATCGGTAAAACCAACAAGGGGCAAAAAATTCCGAATTGTAAGATGGTAATTTTGTCGTATGAACCCTTTAGTCACATATCTGTACCAGTTATTTAACATTATAACAAAAATAACAAAGATATTTCTCATGCCACGAACATGCTGTTTATTTAGGACATTTGGCTGTCGGCTGCTGCCCTCATGTGGAACTGAAGGGAATTACCACAAAACAATCCCCAAAATTCGATGTCAGTGATTAGTAAACAAAAGACATTTGCCATTTATTAAACCTACAAAAGCTAACAGTTTTTCTGTGAATGACTGTATGTCAACAGGAGTTCAATGCAGCATGGTTAAGAGATCTGAAGCTTGTGTGAATAGAGCAAACAATACCAACGTGGTCGCTTTAACCACACAAAAAAAAACGAATTTAAACATGAAGTTAATTTATAATATTCATCATAGAACCATCCGCAGAAAGAAAAATAAACCAAAGGACAAGATGACTATTAACAGGGATAAAAAGCACAGAATAAAATGCAAATCTCATTTAAAATATCCAAGTAAATAAATTCTGGAGATGGTAGAATGTTAGCATTCCATGGTCTACCTCACTCAAAATGAATGAAATTACTACTCCATCTACCTTTGTCCTTGTAGCTTGGATTTTATGTGATAGACCAACACAAAGTGGTGCATAATTGTGAAGTGGAAGGAAAATTATACATGGTTTTCAAATTTTTTTACAAATAAAAAACTGAAAAGTGTGGCGTGCAAAAGTATTCAGCCCCCCGGAGTCAATACTTTGTAGAACCACCTTTCGCTGCAATTACAGCTGCAAGTCTTTTGGGGTATGTCTCTACCAGCTTTGCACATCTAGAGACTGAAATTTTTGCCCATTCTTCTTTGCAAAATAGCTCAAGCTCAGTCAGATTGGATGGAGAGCGTCTGTGAACAGCAATTTTCAAGTCTTGCCAGAGATTCTCAATTGGATTTAGATCTGGACTTTGACTGTGCCATTCTAACACATGAATATGCTTTGATCTAAACCATTCCATTGTAGCTCTGGCTGTATGTTTAGGGTCGTTGTCCTGCTGGAAGGTGAACCTCCGCCCCAGTCTCAAGTCTTTTGCAGACTCCAACAGGTTTTCTTCCAAGATTGCCCTGTATTTGGCTCCATCCATCTTCCCATCAACTCTGACCAGCTTCCCTGTCCCTGCTGAAGAAAAGCATCCCCACAGCATAATGCTGCCACCACCATGTTTCACAGTGGGGATGGTGTGTTCAGGGTGATGTGCAGTGTTAGTTTTCCGCCACACATAGCGTTTGGCATTTAGGCCAAAAACTTCAATTTTGGTCTCATCTGACCAGAGCACCTTCCTCCACATGTTTGCTGTGTCCCCCACATGGCTTGTGGCAAACTGCAAACAGGACTTCTTATGGCTTTTTTTCAACAATGGCTTTCTACTTGCCACTCTTCCATAAAGGCCCGATTTATGGAGTGCACGACTAATAGTTGTCCTGTGGGCAGATTCTCCCGCCTGAGCTGTGGATCTCTGCAGTTCCTCCAGAGTTACCATGGGCCTCTTGGCTGCTTCTCTGATCAATGCTCTCCTTGCCCGGCCTGTCAGTTTAGGTGGACGGCCATGTCTTGGTAGGTTTGCAGTTGTGCCATACTCTTTCCATTTTCGGATGATGGATTGAACAGTGCTCCGTGAGATGTTCAAAGCTTGGGATATTTTTTTTATAACCTAACCCTGCTTTAAACTTCTCCATAACTTTATCCCTGACCTGTCTGGTGTGTTCCTTGGGCTTCATGATGCTGTTTGCTCACTAATGTTCTCTAACAAACCTCTGAGGCCTTCACAGAACAGCTGTATTTATACTGAGATTAGATTACACACAAGTGGACTCTATTTACTAATTAGGTGACTTTTTATTTAGGGGTATCAGAGTAAAGGGGGCTGAATACTTTTGCACTCCACACTTTTCAGTTTTTTATTTGTAAAAAAATTTGAAAACCATGTATAATTTTTCTTCCACTTCACAATTATGCGCCACTTTGTGTTGGAATATCACATAAAATCCCAATAAAATACATTTATGTTTGTGGTTGTAACGTGACAAAATGTGGAAAAGTTCAAGGGGTATGAAAACTGTTGCAAGCCACTGTATATGGTAATGTTCCATACACATCCAGCCAAACATCGCTATCGAAGATACAAGGTCCAAATCTAACATTAGAGATGGATGGATAAGTACTTTGCAATTCTGACTTTAATTCAGTTGTGTGGTTATCGGCTAACTTTATATCAATGTCAGATGTAGGCTGATGAGTAATTTATGAATTACCTCAAATTGTTGAGGAGGACAGCAACAGGGAGTTATCTAGTCTAGAAATTCCAATCATCTCCAAATGAAATAAGGGTTGTAGAGAAGTTTGTGACCAGTTTGCTTAGCCTGGAGAATGAGAAGTGCTGAGGAAGCAGGTGTAGTTTTTGTGGGATAGTTAGGCCTTCAAACCCACCTGCCACGCGGAACATCCAGTGCGGTGTTGTAATCAGGTGGACCTCCGGGAAGCATGTTAAACAGCAAGTGATTTGTCCCTCGATCCCATCTAAAAATAGTCAAATCAGACTTTTAGAATACACGAGCTATGCAACATTTTCAGTCAAATTGAACGATTTACATCAACCCTACAACTTTCATTAGAAACGTTACGAATTAATAAATAAAAGGTAAGGAGCAGTGGAGGGATTGCTGAAACACCAACTAAAGAAGATAGACCCAGAATGCTGGAGTGACTCAGCGGGACAGGCAGTATCTCTGGATAGAAAGAATGGGTGACGTTTCGGGATGAGACCTTTCTTCAGATTGAGAGTTAGGGGAGACAGCTTCACAGAGATAAGGAAGGATAAGGAGTGAAAACAAGACAAAGGGGATGTTGTTGAAGGAAAATGTAGAATAGATCATTGTTAGCTTGGGGAAGTTGCCAACGAAGCAGAGATAAAACTTAATCAGGGGGAATTCAGATTGGACGGAGAACTAGGATGGGGGAGGGATGGAAAGAGAGGGAAAGCAAAGGTTACTTGATGTTAGAGAAGTCAATATTCATACCGCTGGGGTGTAAGCTGCCAAGTGGCTAACTAGAGAGGGTTGTACCAATGCAATTCATTGGTGCCAGAACCTTATCATCTCTCAGGATACATACATGCCTGTCGAAGAAAGAAAGGTCACCCTGGTGAACAAGGTGATATCAAGGCAGCATCTGGCCACGTGTGGTACAGTTCGTCAGATAATGAACAGGCTGCTGCAAGATGGACAACATTCAGGCGTGACAAGTGGCACAGCAGAAAAAGGCAGAATCAAGGGTTGTACCATGGAAACTGTCCATTCAGCCCATCGTAATCCTGTCAGCTCCTTAACTGTTGCCACTTGCCCGCTCTCACACCATAGCCTTGCAAATATCCATTCCCGCTCCCCGAAATACTGAACCATTCCCATTTGAACAAATTAACCTCAATGCGTCCTGGAATCTATCCTCTTCCTCAATAAACATTTTCCCTTCTTTCACTTTTTGATTCTTTTGACATTCACTCTCCCTGGTTCCAACAACGAGAACCGTTTATTAATCCGCTAACTAGACGTTTTAAATTCTTATCCAATCTGCTTGCAGCCTCCAGTCTATTCACATTACCAGTCTCACCTCCCAGGAATCATTCTCGTCATTCTCCTCTGCATTTTCCTCCAAGATCTTTACTACTTCCTGTGCCAAAAACTGGACATAATGCTGAGCCAATGCATTCACTTAATCATGACTTGTTTGCCTCCATTTAAAAACTACAAAAACATTTTAAACCACATCCCCAACCTGCCATTTTCAACAATTTACAACATACATCCTCATACCTCTCCTCTGATTTACAATGCTCTCTTCATTCTTCCTTGCTAAATATAACATTCCACATTTTTGTTCAAATACTAGGCTTCATCTGGCATACATCTGCCCATTCCATCGGCCTAATCTACATCCTCACAGCCGATTACCATTCTCCTCAGTACTCACGGAATTCCATGCTCATCTTAGTTAGCTACACATTTGGAAACAGTCTGAAACACACAAGTTCAAAACAATAGACGATATATTAAGACAAGCAGCAGTCTTCAAACTATCCATTAGGAAGCAACATTTTCCTCTGATCTGAAAAGTAACTGGTGCCCAAACCAGACGACTCGTGTGTGCCTGTGCCTGTAATCACACATTACCATCACACCACCCTTAACTCTCTACTCTGACACCAACATCTCTTACTGATCTATGCACTGTGGACGGCGTGCCTGTAATTATGTAGTGTCTTATTGCTGACCGGTTAGCGCGCAACAAAAGCTTTTCACTGTACCTAGGTACACGTGACAATAAACTCAACTCAAACACAACTGTTTCCCACTGACTTTTGTTTTCAGTAAATTTCCTATTTACTTTTCCAAAAACATATTATTCATTTTTCCAGTTCACCAGACCAATGACAAGATTAATGTAGCACGATATGAAAGCCCAATTGCATTTCCTTCATCAAAAAAAAGTCCATTAAAACAACATTTTACAAAATCATATTGGCCATCAGTATTCAACCTATACTTGCCCAAGTGATCACTAATTCTATTCCCAATTTCCAAAAGTATTCCCCTCAACAAACAAAGCTACAGTTAAAGGCTTCTTTATTGAACGACAATCAACACTTGTTAACCTCAGAAAATACCAAAACATTCCCAATTCCCCCCCTGCTGGAGAGAAGGAATGGGTGACGTTTCTTCAGTCTGAAGAAGGGTCTTGACCAGAAATGTCACCCATTCCTTCTCCCCAGAGATGCTGCCTGTCCTGCTGAGTTACTCCAGCATTTAGTGTCTAATTTAAACCAGCATATGCAGTTCTTTCCTACAAATATCACCCATCAGTCTTTGACATACCCTTCCCTCATGTTGCTGCTATATGCTGCCAATCCTTCCACCAAGTCCTGATGTGGGATCACTACCAGAAATATTGATATACATCTTGTGCCTCCATAGATGCTGCTTCACTCAAGTTGTTTTTGCTGCAGATTCTAACAACTGCAGTCTCTTTTGTCTTCATAACAACCTAACATCTGCTGTTTGGATGATTAGAACTAATAACTTCAGAATTTCTCCCCTTTCCATCCTCAGTAAAGTCGGATGTACCTGATCCTGTTATTCACCAAGTACATAGCCTTTCTAGTATCAAGTTTTGATAACCTCGTCCATTGCTGGCAGCATGTTGTGGCTTGGCAGGCTCTGAAGTACTCACTTAGTATCTCAGCTCTGCCTTATGCCACAATGAGAGATTGTCTTCATCATGATTTTCCTCCACCTCGTCTCCATGGATTTAACGCACACATGAATATTGACGATCTTTAGATTCTGCTTGCCACCACCTCTCTCCACGTCTCTGGCTCTCGTGGGACAGGTTCACAGATAGAAACGGTTTATTCGGTTTACCACTTGTCCACTGAATGTTCCATAAAGGGGCTGATTCACACGTGTCCCCCACTCGGCATATATCAGTAATATATCTTTTCAGCTGAATTTTACTCTGCTTTCCAGGATTGCCAGAAGCATTGACCCCAAATAGCCCACCCTCAGGCATTACCTAGACTGTATCCAGTCTGAAACATAAAAAATAGGTGCAGGAGTAGGCCATTCGGCCCTTCGAGCCTGCACCGCCATTCAATATGATCATGGCTGATCATCCAACTCAGTATCCTGTACCTGCCTTCTCTCCATACCCCCTGATCCCTTTAGCCACAAGGGCCACATCAAACTCCTTCTTAAATATAGCCAATGAACTGGCCTCAACTACCTTCTGTGGCAGAGAGTTCCAGAGATTCACCACTCTCTGTGTGAAGAAGGGTCTCGACCCGAAACATCACCCATTCCTTCGCTCCAAAGATGCTACCTGTCCTGCTGAGTTACGCCAGCATTTTGCGTCAATCTTCTTGTATCTGAACTGTCATCTCAGGTCCCCTTGTTCAGTTACAGCTTTGACTGCCAAACCTTGATTCCAATTTACCCAAGCCACATCTGTTGCCAGCCCACTAATCAAAATATATTCTAAATGGATCAAAGATTTCTTGTCCTTATTGTTAGAACTGTTGGCTTCTCCATTCTCAGTTCCCTACAGCTTTTTCATGTTGCTCTTTTACCTTCCACCTATATAATATTCCCATCAGTTCACCGGGCATCTCCGTTTCTGAACTCCTGCCAAATAGATTTATCGTTGAAAACTCCTGGTTATCACCTCTGCATATCATTCTCCACAAATTTTTTCTGAACACATTGTTCAGGATCTCGTACCTAATCCTGCCTTGTTTTCCTGTTGGGTCTGTGTTAATGCCACAGTGTAATCCCATATTGTGCCCACAGTTCTCCTAGTTTGCTGCACTCTATGTGTATTCGCATACTAAACGCTGTATTCAGGCAGGTTCCACCCAAAGCCACAACATTTCCTGCTGTAACACAATCCACTATTTGGATTATTTGATGCACCACAAATGCCCATCTCTCTGTTCACCACAACTGCACAAGGAAGACCAACTATTCCCATCACATTCAACCGCATTGGTTTCACGGAATCCCACAAGATCTCACTAGTCACCGCTGACTCAACACTGAACTGAGCTAGCCACACATGTACTGTGTCTACAGGAGCCCTAAAGCAAGTTAGTACCCACCCACCTCTTCTCCACACACACCCCTCATCTAACCCCTCTATCATCTAAATGCATGTTGGATGTGTAATAGAATACACATGCCTTGGTAAGAGCAGCGCCAACAACAGACAAGATGCTCAACACCAACCAAGTCCAAGCACCCACTATGATAAGCATAGCAACGGAGACAATAGGTGCAAGAGGAGGCCATTCGGCCCATCGAGCCAACACCGCCATTCAATGTGATCATGGCTGATCATCCACAATCAGTACCCTGTTCCTGCCTTCTCCCCATATCCCTTGATTCCTCTAGCCCTAAGAGCTCTATCTAACTCTTTTGAATGCAGCCCGTGAATCGGCCTCCACTGCCTTCTGATGCAGAGAATTCCACAGCTTCACAACTCACTGGGTGAAAGTTTTTCCTCATCTCAGTTCTAAATGGCCTAATCCTACTTATTCTTAAACTGTGGCCCCTGGTTCTTGGCACCCCCAACATCGTAAACATGTTTCCTGTATCTAGCGTGTCCAATCCCTTAAGAATTTTATATGTTTCTAAAAATATATTTCTCGAAGTTTTTTTTTAATATTGTCATCTAAAGGCACATTTGATGTGTTGAAACAACCCAGATTCTTAATATAGAATTGTTGGCACATTATTTTTAATTACCTATTAAATGGAGTACATTAGCACTTCATTTATTTACTTGTTCTGTCACAAGTACCCAGTTTATGTTTTAATTTATCTTATTTTTGGTAAGCTTACTCTTGCAACCCAAGGCCCGGGCCAACTCTAACTCCATGCAATCTTTATATCAGCTTTTTAATCTTAGAAAGCCCAAAAAAAAAGTCAGTTTGCACCACCCCGACCAGCATTATTTTGTCCTAATTTTATTTCCTGCCACATGAACTTTGCCCTTGATATAGATTTCTGGAGAAAAATTAGAAGCGCAGATTTGGAGTTGATGATGTCTTCAAAAGGCTTAATTCAATTGTCCTCACTCTGTGGGAAGTAAGCTCAAATTCTAACTCCAATTAAAAATCCTGAAAGCTGAGGAAGGTACTTAGACAATACAACTTAATGCACAGCAGCTGAATTCACTCAAAATGCCCAGAAATAGATATTTAGATCCAACATGGATCTTTTTTTTTTTTTTTAATGTAAAGGAGCTTAATTATTTTGCAGATGAAGAAGCATGCAGGGTAAGAGTTCGTCGACACATACCTGGATAGTTGGGCCAAGGCCTGAGCGGTTTCCTTTATCCGGAGGCTGTTCTGATTCAGCACGTCAATCGATGGGACAAACAAACACGCTCTATTCAGATCATCTGTGTAGAAGTCACTCTCCGAAATAGCAGTCAATAGCTCATTATATTCTTTGGAGATAGTGTTGCTGACCACAGTACCAGACTCATCGACATACTTTCTCAGTGGATAGATATAGACTTTTATCCTGTTCTTGGGATTATACCCACAACGGTAAACGTCAAAGCAGGTGTGCATTCGACAGCTCAGATCGCCACGCTCGGGAATAGCACTGTCGTCAGTTAATTTGACCTCAGGAACATTGTGGATGCTGCGCTTTTCAACTGTCCAGTCACTGGTGGTTTCTATTGTATTTGGCCAGAACTGAAACATTCCTGTGGCGATGAGTCCAAGAAGCACCACTGAAAAAAGTGCAATGTAATAAATGCGATGCCTGGTTTTCATCCTGGGAATAAGGGTAGGGCCCCGGCTGCTGTACTTGTTTGAAGCATACATAATGCTATTGCCTTCCAATGAGGTCTGCAAGAAAAACGCACGCAATCACTAACAGAAGTACAATTATGACCATATCTTTAAAGTAAGCAAGTGGAAAGGAGCTACATTTAACTTAAAGATAGACACAAAGCTGGAGTCAGACAGCATCACTGGAGAAAAGGAATAGGTGATGCTTCGGGTCGAGGCCCTTCTTCAGATAACACACAAAAAGCTGGAGTAACTCAGCAGGACAGGCAGCATCTCTGTATCGGTAGCGTGGCTGAGCGGTCTAAGTCACTGGATTTAGGCTCCACTCTCTTTGGAGGTGCGAGTTCCAATCCCACTACTTCCAGCGGGATATTTTCGGCAGTTTAATCGAATCATTTGATTTGTGCAACATTTTTCCAGAGATGCTGCCTGTCCCGCCAAGTTACTCCAGCTTTTTGTGTTTATCTTCGGTTTAAACCAGCATCTGCAGTTCCTTCTTACACCCTTCTTCAGATATCCTTCTTCAGATGGATGATCAGCCATGATCATATTGAATGGCAGTGCAGGCTCGAAGGGCCGAATGGCCTACTCCTGCACCTATTTTCTTTGGCTGCAATCCTGCACCATCTTGTCCATTAATGCAAGCTCTGGATCAGATCTAATTTAACACCATTTGTTTTAAATGCTGCACTGGCGGTAATTTAAAGAGGAGGTTCTATGCTGCAAAACATTACAACTCCGTCTGAAGAAGAGTCTCAACCCGAAACCTGGTCTGTCAGATGAACACTAATTTCCGCAAATGTTGAAGACTTTTTAAGAAGCGTGCAACATGGTTACGTTGAGTGTTTTCTAATTAACAGGATGCAATATTATGATTAACCACTGTACTCCCACCTTATTATTTCATTGCAAATTCTATGTGAACAAAGCAGGAAAAACCACGTTATGTGACTGGATGCGATCAACACTGAATGAAGATGAACTAATACAATCACAATTACACACCCGGGAAAAACAGGTCCATGCTACTCAAGAATGTTTTATTGTCATGTGTCCCAGACAGAACAACAACATCCTTACTTGTAGTACCACAACACAATATGCAAGCATGGTACACTGTAAACAATATCATAAATGAGAAAAGGGTGTGTGTGTATATACACACACACACACACACACACATATACACACACACACACAAACACACACACACACACAGAGGGAACAAACAATAATAGTGCAATAATAGTCTATGTAGTTCAGAGCTTATTATAGGTTGTAGTGTTTAATAGCCCAATACCTGTAGGAAAGAAGTTGTTCCTGAACCTGAACGTTAGTTTTCAGGCTCCTGTACCTCCTTCTGATAGCAGGAGTGAAATGAATGTGTGGCCAGCATGGTGTGGGACTCTGATGATGCTGGCTGCCTTTTTGAGGCAGCGACTCCAGTAAATCACTTTGATGGTGGGGAGGTTAGAACCCGTGATGGACTTGGCAGTGTTCACAACTTTCTGCAGTCTTCTTTGCTGCTGGGCATTGAAGTTGCTGAACCAGGTTGTGACACAACCAGTCAATATGCTTCTCCTGTACACCTGTACACGTTCAAGAGAATCCTTCCCGACAAGAATCCTTCTCCAAGAATTAAAGAATTGTAAATAGTGACTGTTTCAGAAAACTGATTAAATTTAGTAATAGTGGAAATAAAAGCAGGAACTGCATGTTGAATGTAGGCACAAGGAACAGCAGATGCTAGTTTACAAAAACGTCGATGTTTCAGAAACAGAGCGGGTCAGGCAGCATCCATGGAGAACACGGGTAGGATCCCTTCTTCAGACTGATTGTAGTAGAGGAGAGAAAGCTGGAAGGTACAGGGCTGTGTAGAACTGGTTGCCAGCTGGGGATTCAAGAGAAAATCGTTGTTGCCAGACATCTAGGATCTCAGAGTGTGCCTTTCCCAAAGTGGACGTCTGGGGTAAGTTGGACATCAGGCACCAGTACAAGCACTGAGCCCACTACACCATGCTGGCATGCTGAAGATATAGTCAGCCTCGTGGGTGCAGAGGGTGAGCACATCTCAATAAAGGACACGCAGCCGGCGCAAAGGGCCCAGGACAGTTCCACATGCTGTAGCAAAGGTCAAAGAAAGGTAGCTTTCACTGTCCTCTAGAACTTACAAACTTAAAGTCAGAACTCAGAACACTACAGCACAGGAACAGGCCCTTCGGCCCACAATGTCTATGCCGAACATGGTCAAGACCAACTCGTATCTGCCTGCACATAATCCATATCCATCTATTCCCCGCATATCCAAAAGTCTCTTAAATATCACTTTCGTATCTGCTTCCCAGATTTTTCAAAATTACAAACTATCGGTAAACAAAATATTTCCTGCGAATGGTGTATAGACTCAGGCTTATCACAGGAAGAGATTCGCGTTTTTTCCATTCCCCATCCCTTCCAAAGATGGAAATTAAATATAAACAATCCTGATAGATGTGACTGTTGCAAGGAAGTGGATTTGTGTCTTAAAGAATGCCCAGCACCAAGATTTTAGTTTAGTTTTTATTTTAGAGATACAGCATGGAAACAGGCTCTTCGGCCCACCTAGTCCACGCCGACCATCGATCGTCGGTTCATGCTAGTTCTATGTTATCCCACTTTCTCATTCTCGCCCTGCACATGGGGGCAGCAGCTCTACCATTGTACACCCTCATATATGATTCTCTATATTTCAGGATGCCAGTAGAAGTTGGTGAAAATTGGAAGAATATGAATCATCTGTAAATTGAAGCTAGCTTTTAGATTTAGGGGGATGATGACAGAAACCTCCTTGTGGCGATCCTCGGAAACGATGACACGATGCACTCTGTGACAAGTCGGGCGACCAATTCTGACAACCTGTTAGATGACAACAGAAGCCAACAGCGAGCTACATGTCGTCTGACACACGAGGGAACAAACTACATTTAGGATAATGTAGTATATGGGAGGTGGGATGGTTGATGTTTCCCTCAACCAGAAACCAATGAAGTTGCTACAGTCATTTCATTTAGATTAGATTAGATTCCTTTATTGTCATTCAGACCTTTCGGTTTGAACGAAATTTCGTTGCCTGCAGTCATACATATAATAATAAATAACAAAACATACAATAAACACAAATTAACATCCACCAGAGCGAGTTCACCAGGCACCTCCTCACTGTGATGGAGACAAAAGTCTTAAAGTCTCTGTCTCTTCCCTCCTTGTTCTCCCTCTGCGTTGAGGCCATCCAGGCTTCCGATGTTGTGACCCCGCCGGATGATGATGAGTAAGTCCCGTGGCTCAACCGAGCTCCGCGAACGGGCCGGTTCAAGCTCCGTGGCCCAGGGTGGTCGAAGCTGCCGCCCTCCAGTCCAGCGGACGCAGCTGTTGTTGCGGGAGCTCCGGAAAAACAGGTCATCAACCTGTGACCTGCGAGCTCCCGACGATGTCGTCCACTGGGCCCGCGGCCGAGCCCCGAATTCAGGTCGCGGCCACCGGAACGCCGCCAAAGCCCAAATTCGGCCAGCCTCGCGTTGGTAAGTCCTAGCTGGCTCTGCCTCCGGAGCCTCGAGGTCGGTCGCTGTTGGAGGCCGGCAGCTCGCCATTAAGCTTCAGCACAGACGGAGGCAGAGAAGGGGGATACGACAAGAAGAGTCGCATTCCCCCGAAGAGACAAAAAAAAAACATGTTTCACCCCCCCCCACACATATACACAACCAAATAAACTAAAATTTAACTAAAACAGGACAAAAAAAACAACAAAAAAAGTAAAAACAGACGGACTGCAGGCGAGCCGCCCGTCAACAGCGCCACCACTTCCGGATATCACATCAATTCAATCACAATGCAAGGAATAAAATAATAATATTGTGCTTCGAATCGGGTTCCTAGACTGTATTACATCATGCAACCTCAGGAACATGAGGTTGCGAGGGAAAGATAGATCAGCCATGATTGAATGGTGTAGACTTGATGGGCCGAATGGCCTGATTCTGTTCCTAAAACTTCTGAACATTTCAAGAGCACTAATTTCTATACATGACCTGCAAACATTAGAGAAAACATTTTTCATATCAGATTTCATAAGTTACAGCAAAACACACACGCACACACAAAGACCACAACTTACAAGATTTGCACTTACCCGAAGTAAAGGATGTAACTCGTTAATATAATTTGATTCAAACAGATGATAAGAAAGAGTGAAGAGAAGAACTGTAATAAGTTGCAAAGGCTGCAGAGAAACAGGAGCAAGGGAGAAGAAATGGAAAGAGAGGGATTAAGATAAAATTACATTCAAGCCAAGAAAAGTAACCAACTTACAGTATGTTGAAACAATTACCATGTTACCAGGATGATATAGAAAATGGATTTTCATTACAATTATGGTTAGTTGCAGTTTTTAAATATTGCAACATGACCTCGACAAAGTACTTACACAATGCTCCATCACCTGTCATCTCCCTGCCTCCTTCCACACCCAAGTATTTTGTAATCATTTTGCTTCATCAATGACTTTGTGTTTCATCATTAATCATGTCATATCCTGCCCTCAATAGAGTCTGGTCATTGGCTCCAGACCAAGGAAGCAGAGTCTGTTGCTGGAGCACAACCCAACCGCATGAATGATGACTTCTCCAATTTTATGTGACTTGCTTACAAACACCCCTCTCCACCACCACCACCACCACCCCCCCCCCCCCCCCCCCCCTCTCTTCCTGTGCCCCACCTTATCATGCACCTATTTCTCTCTTCCCTTTCCCCCTCCTTCTGTGTGAATTTTATTTTCCTCATCTTTGTTCTAAATGGCCTGCCCCTTGTTCTTAAACTGTGGCCCCTGGTTCTGGACTCCCCAGCATCGGGATCAGTTCTGAAGAAGGGTCTCGACCCGAAGCGTCACCCATTCCTTCTCTCCAGAGATCTGCCTCATCTGCTGTGTTACTCCATCATTTTGTGTCTACCATCCACCTATCACATGCTAGGCTTTGCCTCACCCACACCTTCCACTTCCAGTTTTTTCCCCCTACTGCAATCAGTTTGAAGAACGATCCTGACCTATAACGTCACCTATCCAGGTTCTCCAGAGATGCCAGCTGACCTGATGAATTACTCCAGCACTTTGTATCTTTTTTGTGGACCAGCATCTGCAGTTCATGTGCCTACAATAAGCTGGAATAGCTTTCTTTGAAAGGCAAGAGAGACATAGTTAAGATGTATTCACCCCCAACTAAATAGAAAGAGCCCATTTCTCTTATGAGAGGTATTAAAATCCAAGAAAAATAGTAACAGGTAAAAGGGTTAGGAGACAGAAGAGCCTGTAGATGCAGTAATCTTAAGTAAAGAACATAGTGCTGGATTTAGGCAGCATCTGTGGAGGGAATTGACAGCAAAGGATAGGAAACTGTCATTGATAGGTTTGCAAAAGCCATTAGCATTATCAATCATCTTGAATCAGAATAATGACAAAGGATTCATGAAATAAACAAGCTATTTAATAACTGCCATGTGACAACAAAGGCCTTTAGACCAGGGGTTGCCAACCTTTTTCGTCCCATTTACCCCAGGCAACTTTAATAGCACACACAATGTTATTTCACTTGTTTATGAACTAATGATGAACAGATAGCAGTATACCAGAACCAAACACAGTCAGTCAAAGAGAAAAAATATGTACAAATCCAGAATCAACAAATTTACCCCCTGGGTAGGTTAAATTTACCCCAGGTTGGGAATCTATGCTTTAGATGGATAACATGTCATTTTCTCCTTGCATGTTTCAGCTTGTCAAAACAACCCCTGCTTACATACCATTTACTGCATCCGTATCGGGAGCAGAAAGACTTACTTGGCTTTTCTAACCATACAGAAGTTAAGAATTATATTCTTCCCACATATGATTTTCTTACAGCATCATACGTTCTTCTCGGACCTAGTCCTTTGTTAACCAGTGCAGACCAGCAAAGATAGATGACAAAATATGGCCCATCTGCAATGGCTACTGCAAAGGATTAGCCCTATCACCAAAACTGTCAACATACAATCCTCCAAACCCACTGGTAAGATAAGTGAACTGATACCACACCACCCTGACCCTCACATCACACAAGTCCAGGTGTATAAGCCTCTGCTTACAACTGACAGCAAAATTCAGTAATACGGATGTATAGGAAGGGACTGCAGATGTTGGTTTACACCGAAGATAAGACACAAAATGCTGGAGCAACTCAGCGGGTCAGGGAGCATCTCTGGAGAGAAGGAATGGATGACATTTCGGGACGAGACCTGAAGGATCTCACCCCGAAACATCACCCATTCCTTCTCTGCAGAGAATGCTGCCTGTCCCGTCCAGTAACAGGTACCCTGACCTTCCACAACGACAAGAAATAACCAGGATAAAATAATGAACAAAACACAGAGTGCCCGAGGAACTCCGGCTGAAGGTTCTCGACCCTCTCCATCCCCTCCGCAGATGCTCAAGAAGGAACTACAGATGCTGGAAAATCGAAGGTAGACAAAAATGCTGGAGAAACTCAGCGGGTGCAGCAGCATCTATGAGACGTTACCTAGTATTTCCTTCGCTCCATAGATGCTGCTGCACCCGCTGAGTTTCTCCAGCGTCTACCTCCACAGATGCTGCCTGTCTGACCCACCACTGTGTGTTCTGCTCAACACTGTGGCATCTGCAGCTCCTTGTGTCTCCGAGATGTTCTCAAAGACGCCTCCCTTCACCCACTGATGGGGAGCTCCGGCCCGCACACAGTTAAACCGGGCGGGCGGGCGGGCGGGGATATTCAGGGGGCACCCGGGTCTCACAACAAAAATAAAAGCCTGATTTAAAGTGAATGAGCCGCTGCTGTGGGGAGGGGAGACTGTCCCTGCCCGGGGAGACGGGAGACAGACAGACAGGGAGACAGGGAGACAGACAGACGGACAGCCGGCTACTACCCCCCCCCCCGCGCGGCCGTTGGTCCCCGCCGTTACCTGTTGGGAGCCGCGGCCCTCGCGCGGGGTTTAAACCCGTCTCTCCCATCTCCACGCAGGCCCCCGCCTCCTCACGCCCCCCCCCCCCCCCCCCCCGCCGCCTACACTCCCACACTGGCGCCCCCTGCGGCATCACTGCGGCATCACTGCCCCCTACAGCCCGCCCGCTACACTACAGCCCGCCCGCCACACTACAGCCCGCCCCTACACACCGCCCCCTGCCCGCCTGCCACACTACAGTCCGCCCGCTATACCGCCCCCTGCAGCCCGCCCGCTACACCGCCCCCCCTGCAGTCCGCCCGCCACACTACAGTCCGCCCGCTACACCGCCCCCTGCAGCCCGCCACGCTACAGTCGCCCGCAACACCGCCCCCTGCAGTCCGCCCGCCACACTACAGCCCGCCTCCACACTACAGTCCGCCCGCTACACCGCCCCCCTGCAGCTCGCCCGCCACACTACAGCCCGCCCGCAACACACCCTGCAGCCCGCCTGCCACCTGCAACAGCCCCCTACAGCCCGTCACACTACAGCCCCCGCTACACTGCCACACCCGCCCGCCACACTGCCCCCTGCAGCCCGGTGGCATCGCTACAGCCCACCTACACTCTCACACTGCCCCCTGCAGCCCGATGGCATCACTGCAGCCGCCTACACTGCCACACCGCCCCCTGCAGCCCGGTGGCATCACTACAGCCCACCTACACTGCCACACCACTGTCCCCTGCAGCCCGGTGGCATCACTACAGCCCACCTACACTGCCACACCACTGTCCCCTGCAGCCCGGTGGCATCACTGCAGCCGCCCACACTCCGCCCCCGCCTCCTGGAGCTGGGAGGCCGCAGCAGGATTCTGGAGCAAGAGGCTGGAAGAATGAACTAAGAATCCCACTTTCCCATCCACGCCCTACACACTTAACACTACACACAAGCCAATTAACCTACAAGCTCGCACGTCTTTGGACTGTGGGTGGAAACCGGAGCACCCGGAGGAAACCCACGCAGTCACGGGGAGAACGTACAAACTCCGTACAGTCAGCGCCCGTGTGGGGATCGAACCCGGGTCTCTGGCTCTGTGAGGCAGCAACTCTACCGCTGCGCCACCGTGTGGCCAAGTTGAACTGTTGCAGAGAGTTGCCTGAGGTTGACGTGGATGTTAAATACATCCGAGCAATTGGCTCTCGGAAATGTAATTGATTCTCCATGATTAATCCCACTTCCTTAGAGAATTGAAATTTCCAAACCAATGCAGCACCATACTATATTACACACTGCACTACTATATATCATTCCTTGGTTGAATGCTGCAACGTGCAAATGATGTGAGATTTGTAACACGGTGTGTACATGTGACCCAACATGCCTTTTCTAATTTCCATCTAGCATAGTTCATCTGGTTAAACATACCTCTGGCAATGCACTCTGTAAAGAACAGATTTTCAATATAGCAAAAAAGCAGTGCAATGAAAATAACATTCATTTTAATTAAAACACAGTTTATTTTCATAGGTTATGAAACTTTACAGCTCAAAGCCATCTACTTGAATTTAACGAGAATTTGTACACAAATAATGACAAGGGTAACAAATTATTATTAGAACGGAGACGAGGAAACAGTTTTTCTCACAGAGAGTGGTGAGTCTGTGGAATTATCTGCCTCAGAGGGTGGTGGAGGCCGGTTCTCTGGATACTTTCAAGAGAGAGCTAGATAGGGCTCTTAAAAATAGCGGAGTCAGGGGATATGGGGAGAAGGCAGGAACGGGGTACTGATTGGTGATGATCAGCCATAATAATAATAATAATAATAAATTGTATTTATTGGGAGCCTTTCAGACATCTCAAGGACACCTTACATAGGTTAACAGGAAACATAAACATATAATCAGAATAAAATAAATAATAAAGACATCACAGAAACACAAATTAAAAACAGAATTCAGTCCAAAAACAAAAATCAAAAACACAATGTGAAGAGAGAGCAGCGGCAGCTAAAGCGCGCCAGCGTCCACTCTCTCTTCACGGCAGCCATCTTGGACAAAGACTACCTTACAGACAAAAAATCATCCCCCCACAATGGACACTACTGTGGGGGAAGGCACAATGTCCAGTCCCTATCCCAAGTTCACCCCATAGTCAGGCCTATTGAGGCCACCGCAATTGCCTCTACGTTGTCCCGATGTTCATGGCCGTTCTCACCGGGTGGTCTTGCCCCGGCGTTGGGAGAGTCCTCTCAGCCATAATCACATTGAATGGCGGTGCTGGCTCGAAGGGCCAAATGGCCTACTCCTGCACCTATTGTCTATTGTCTATTATTATTCCAACAAGACCTTGACCCTAAAGATCAGTTTGATGTAGAAACAAGGAATTGCAGGTGCTGGTTTATGTAAAAAGTGCTGAAGTAACTCAGAGGGCCATGCAGCATCTCTGGAGAACATGGATAGGTGACATTTTGGGTTGGGACCCTGCTTCTGACGGTTTTCAGTTTTGGTGCACTCTATGTTAATCTGAATTAGAGAGACACAAAGAACTGCAGATGCTGCTTTACAAAAAAGAAAGATAACATGGATAGGCAACGTTTTTGGTGTCAGGACATTTTCTTCAGTCTCTGAAGAAGGGTCCCAACATGAAATGTCGTCTCTCCTTGTTCTCCAGAGATGCTGCCTGGCCCGTTGTGTTACTCCAGCACTTTGTGCCTTTTAACAAAGTCGGAATTACCACTGATTACCAGCAGATGGAGACTGTCCCAATACCATACGATAGAACTTTATTTATCCCAGGAGGGAAATTGATCTGCCAACAGTCGTAAAACACAAGATACATAAAAGATGAAATTAAAGAGACCAGTGGAAAGGATTGGGGATGTACAAAGACTGGGAGGGGGGGGGCTAAACAGGTTTAGCTCGTTGGCCCAGTCCTGATTGTTTTCCCTCCCCAGGCCACTGGTCTTCTTGTAGCCTGCAATGATCTTCATCCTCCTCCACGCATCTCTCATGTTGTTCTGCTGAAGTTTCAGCTCCAGCTTCCTCCTGTAGTCGCCCTTGCCCTGTCTCAGTCTCACCTCCAGGTCTTTCTGCGGCTGTTTCACCTCCTCCCTGTCCCCTGGATGAGAAGGGCCTTTATTCCACTGGTGACCCAGGGATTGTTGTTGGGGAAGCAATGTCGTCTCCTCAGGGAGTACGTTATCCACTCAGAACTTTGTGCCGCTGGTAACGTCCATCAATGTCCCCTCCATGGGGAGTCACAGAGTGCGTCCCAGTCTGTGTCCTGTAGAGCAACACAAGCCTCCTGTGACCACCTCCTCCTCACTGACCTTGTGCTCACAGGCAGCCAAATAATCTTCATTCGTTTCTCATCCTATCTTGCATCCAAATTGCAGTTCCACTTTTCTTCTACTCGATATATATAGCAGGTGGTACATGTTCTGTTTTGTACAGATGGAGATAAGGTCTCAGTAGATTATTATGGAATCCTCGCATCAGATGGAAAATAGGGACCAATTCCCTGATTTGTTTTGGCACAATATATGAATAGTTCCCTGGTGAAAGCAGTTATTAATCATTTTACTCAGGGAAAACTATTGTATAGAATTCCCCTGTGACCATGTGTAAATTTACTGAGCTATACTGAGGATATCTGTTCCTTACATTAAAGAGCATAGAAAAGTAACTATATTTAAGATCGAACAAATAATTGTTGGACAATATCTATTCCGCTATCACTTACATGAAAATCCAAAACCAGATTAGGTATTTTCCACATCCTAACCAGATCCAACAGAATATTGTTTTCCTGACCTTTCATTCAGTGCTCTGCAAGATTGTGGTTCCAAGAACAAAGCAGAACAGAACTATACTTGAGCAAAAATCACAGAGTGCTGGAGTAACTCAGCGGGTCAGGCAGCATCTGTGGAGAGAAGGAATGGGTGACGTTTCGGGTCGAGACCCTTCTTCAGACTGATGTGGAGATGGGGGAGGGGCGGGAACCCGCCCCTCCCCCACCTCCACATCAGTCTGAAGAAGGGTCTCGACGTCAGTCTGAAGAAGGGTCGTCAGGTACGCATCGTGGCATTTACACTAGCAACCCAGCCACTTCTCTGCCGGAGATGAGAACAAAAGTGGACACAGAGTGCTGGAGTAACTCAGCGGGTCAGGCAGCATCTGTGGAGAACATGGATAGGTGACGTTTCACAGAGTGCTGGAGTAACTCAGCGGGTCAGGCAGCATCTGTGGAGGACATGGATAGGTGATGTTTCACAGAGTGCTGGAGTAACTCAGCAGGTCAGGCAGCATCTGTGGAGAACATGGATAGGTGACGTTTCACAGAGTGCTGGAGTAACTCAGCGGGTCAGGCAGCATCTGTGGAGAACATGGATAGGTGACGTTTCACAGAGTGCTGGAGTAACTCAGCGGGTCAGGCAGCATCTGTGGAGAACATGGATAGGTGACGTTTCAGGTCGGGACCTTCCTTCACACAGTACTTACAAAATTCTTAAGGGGTTGGACAGGCTAGATGCAGGAAGATTGTTCCCGATGTTGGGGAAGTCCAGAACTAGGGGTCACAGTTTAAGGATAAGAGGGAAGTCTTTTAGGACTGAGATGAGAAAATCATTTTTTACACAGAGATTGGTGAATCTGTGGAATTCTCTGCCACAGAAGGTAGTTGAGGCCAGTTCATTGGCTATATTTAAGAGGGAGTTAGATGTGGCCCTTGTGGCTAAAGGGATCAGGGGGTATGGAGAGAAGGCAGGGATGGGATACTGAGTTGGATGATCAGCCATGATCATATCGAATGGCGGTGCAGGCTCGAAGGGCCGAATGGCCTACTCCTGCTCCTATTTTCTATGTTTCTATGTTTCTATGTTGACATTAGAAGGTAGAAGCAAAGAACTGCAGATGCAATTTCATTAAAAAAAAGACACAAAGTGTTGGAGTAATTCAGAGGGTCAGCCAGCATCTCTGGAGAACATGAATGAGAACATGTTCTCCAAAGATACTGCCTGACCCACTGTTACTCCAGCACTTTGTGGATTTTTTATACTTGACTTCAACATGCTAATCTCCAAGAGACAGATTTTGCAAACATCACGATGGCAAAATAGGATGGAGATAAACTGACCATCAAACCTCAGTGGCAGTAGTGGAAGGAATGTTACTGCAGCGTTGATCACTCTGAGGAAGCCAATATTCACATCTATGCTTGAAAGAACTTCAACAACACCAGATGCTGGGAATCTGGAACGTAACAGAGGTGCTGGAAACAGCATGGAGGCTGTGGTTGTGACCTGACTTGCTCTGTACTTTCAATAAGTTTTGAAACTAAAGAGAACTTGTAATGGTACATACACTAATGACAACATTTTGTTTAGCAACTCAATGTCCTATATCAGGAAGATAAAGCTGCATATTATACTCATTTTCTATTCGCACAGCCTGAATCCCTCTCTGTGAAGTTTAATGCTGACTGTCACACCGAGGCTTTGAAAATATAGATCAAATCATGTATAGAATAACACATCATCAGTGCAGCAAATGGGCCCCGGATGCATCAGTGTTGGCTGAACTACTTGCTGTTGACGAAATGTTTAAGAAGGAACCGCAGATGCTGGAAAATCGAAGGTAGACAAAAAATGCTGGAGAAACTCAGTGGGTGCAGCAGCACCTAGGGGGCGAAGGAAAAAGGCAACGTTTCGGGTCGAGACCGTGTCTCAAGTCAAGTCAAGTTTATTTGTCACGTACACATACAAGATGTGCAGTGAAATGAAAGTGGCAATGCCTGCGGATTGTGTAAAAAACTACAGAACAGAATAGAACAGAATCAGTATTTACATGTTAGAAGAAATGTTTTGAAAGACACAACACAACAGTAAATGAGTCCCTGGTGAGATCAGAGTTTACAGTCCTGACGGCCTGTGGCAAGAAACTCCGTCTCATCCTCTCTGTTTTCACAGCATGACAGCGGAGGCGTTTGCCTGACCGTAGCAGCTGGAACAGTCCGTTGCTGGGGTGGTGGGGGTCCCCCATAATGTTGCTGGCTCTGGACCTGCACCTGGTGTATAGGTCCTGCAGGGGGGGGGGCGAATGTAGTTCCCATGGTGCGTTTAGCCGAACGCACTGCTCTCTGCAGAGCTTTCCTGTCCTGGGCAGAGCTGTTCCCAAACCAGATTGTGATGTTGCCGGACAAGATGCTTTCTATAGCCCCAGAGTAGAAGCACTGAAGGATCCTCAGAGAGACTCTGAATTTCCTCAGCTGCCTGAGGTGGTAAAGGCGCTGCCTTGCCTTACTCACCAGTGTGGCAGTGTGTGTTGTCCATGTCAGATCCTCTGTGATGTGGACTCCCAGGTATTTAAAGCAGCTCACCCTATCCACAGTAGTCCCATTTATCTCCAGTGGCGTGTACATCCTCAGATGTTGAGCCCTTCTAAAGTCCACAATCAGCTCCTTAGTTTTCTTGACATTCAAGAGGAGGCTGTTGCCCTGACACCAGAGTGCCAGATCAGCCACCTCCTCCCGGTAGGCCTTCTCATCGTTATCTGAGATCAGGCCCACCACCACAGTGTCATCAGCAAACTTGATTATAGACTTGGAGCTGAACCTAGCCACACAGTCATGTGTGTACAGGGAGTACAATAGGGGGCTGAGGACGCAACCCTGGGGCGATCCTGTGCTCAGGGTGAGGGGATTGGATGTATGTCTCCCCATCTTGACCACCTGGGGCTTGGCGGTGAGAAAATCCAGGGCCCAGGCACACAGTGGGGTGTTGAGCCCCTGTTCCAGCAGTTTTTCGGCAAGTCTGGTGGGGACTATCGTGTTGAAGGCTGAACTGAAGTCTATGAACAGCATCCTCATATAGCCCCCCTTCTGGCTGTCAAGGTGAGAGAGAGCAGAGTGCAGAACCTGGGAGACCGCATCGTCCGTGGATCTGTTCGGACGGTATGCGAACTGTAGCGGGTCCATGGTGCGAGGGAGGAAGGCACAGATGTGGTTCTTGATCAGCCTTTCGAAGCATTTTATGACTACCGAGGTCAGGGCCACAGGTCGGTAGTCATTCAAGCTGGAGATGCATTTCTTGGTACAGGTACAATGATGGATCTTTTGAAGCAGGCAGGGACCACGGACTTGGCCAGGGAGAGGTTGAATATTGTGGTGGGCACTGGTGCAAGCTGAGTAGCACAAGACTTAAGTACTTGCCTTTTTCCTTCGCTCCATAGATGCTGCCTCACCCACTGAGTTTCTCCAGCATTTTTGTCTACCTACTTGTTGTAGAAGTTAGTTGAGTCATTGGAGACCCAAAGCATTGATCTCTGTAGAATACACGCACTGACTAACCTCCGCCAGTTAACTCGGAGATTAAAAGCAAATAATTAAATGTTCAATTACTTGAGCAATTAAGGATAGTGCTAAATCGATCAGGCATTAGATATAGTTGTTGGTCTTAAAGTGATCTTCTGTTCTGCCAAGAGGCATTCTATTGTCAGATTTTCTTTATTTGGTCAATATTTATATGGTTACCTCATCGCTTGTTGTGGGATTTATTCTTACAAGATTACATTTATATATCTAGGCGGTAGAGTTGCTGCCTCACAGCGCCAGAGAGCCGGGTTCAACCCTGACTATGGGTGCTGTCTGTACGCAGTTTGTACATTCTCCCCGTGACTGCGTGGGTTTCCTCTGGGTGCTCCGGTTTCTTCCTACGCTCCAAAGACGTTTGTAGATTAATTGGATATGGTAAAATTTGTCTCAAGTGTGTAGGACAATGCTAGTGTACGGGTGGGTGATTGCTGGTCGACACGGACTCTGTGGGCCAAAGGGCCTGTTTCCAGGCTGTAACACGGATTAAATAACACTGCATATTTTGGTCATCTGAACACTATAACCACTTAATCGTTAACTATTTAACTGGACCATAATTCAAGAACTGCTTTACATTTATAAATGCTGTTGAGTAATTTTCATCCTTTGTGTCAGTCCCAAAGGAGTAGAACCGTCCTAAGCCAGAAGGAAAGGTAATATTTCAACAGTGTTAGGTTTTTGCAACGATGCCAACTGCAAAGTAATCTGCCTTTGTTGATGTTTCCCCTGGGTCTATCCTGACATGGAAAACTGTGTATTCTCTTTTACCTGGTAAAGTCATTTCATGCAAAACGCGTGATCATTCATTTTAAATGCTTGGTGGTGGAGTTGTTGCCTCACAGCTCCAGTGATCCCGACCACTGGTGCTGTTTTTAAGGAGTTTGTACCTTCTCCCCGTCACCTGCGTGGGTTGTCTTCGAGATTTTCGGTTTCCTCCCACACTCCAAAGACCTACAGGCTTGTAGGTTAATTGGCTTGTTATGAATGTAAAATTGTCCCTAGTGTGTGCGGGATAGTGTTGGTGTGCGGGGATCGCTGGTCGGCACGGACTGGGTGGGCCGAAGGGCCTGTTTCTGTGCTGTATGACTATAAAAATCAGAATTTTGCACAAAAAAAATGCTTTAACACTCATGTACCAAATTAATGTAGCATGTTTATTTATTTCTAACAATCCTCGAAGGGCTGCATGACCTACTCCTGCACCTATTATCTATGTTTCTATGTTCCAAATAATTACAGTCTGCCCTCATTTTGGACATCACAAGGATTTCCCGTTAGGTCGTGGCTAAAATAAAGACCTCAGAAGTTATTTTTGAAATTAATCTCACAGCTTGGGATGTAATATCAGAGCTTTTACTCACAACCTCCAGTCTGTTTACCCAGTACAATAACCAATAACACAATAGGGTTGTGTAGAAATGAACTGCAGATGCTGGTTTCAACTGAAGATAGACACAAAATGCTGGAGTATTTCAGCGGGACAGACAGCATCTCTGGAGAGAAGGAATAGGCGACGTTTTGGGTCGAAGGAGTGTCTCGACCCGAAATACCTGCTCTCCAGAGACGCTGCCTGTCCCGTTGAGTTACTCCAGTGCTTTGTGTTAAATAATTGTAGTTGAGCAAGTTGTTGTAGCAAACTACAGCCATAAGGTGGTGCTACATGTAATCTTTCAAGCTGCAGAAAGCACCAAATGTTCCACATTCTCATTAACCATTTACTTTCTCTCTTTCTTTATAAATGTAACGCTGAGGTGAACCAAATGTACATTGCCATAGTACATAATGTCGACTATGTCCTTCGCTCCATAGATGCTGCCTCACCCGCTGTGTTTCTCCAACATGTTTGTCTACCTTTGCTATAGCAGCTGATTAGACTGCAGCCTGGGATATGCGTTTCAGCTCGAGGGGGATGAGATGGTTGAGGGCTTCATGCTCCTTGGTGTTCAAAATACCAAGTCAAGTGTGTTGTATTGTCATATGTCCCAGATTCCTACTTGCAGCAGCACAGCACAACACAATATGTAAACAAGTACACTGCAAACAATATGATCAATGAGAAAAACAGTTCAGTGTGTGTGAATACACACATAGGTACACACACACACATACACACACACACACGTACACACACACGTACACACACACACACACGTACACACACACACACACGTACACACACACACACACACGTACACACACACACGTAGACACACACACACACACACACACGTAGACACACACACACACACACATATGTACATGTAAAAAACAAATAATAATAGTCTATGTATG
The DNA here is from genome assembly GCF_028641065.1 of Leucoraja erinaceus. Classification (NCBI taxonomy): domain Eukaryota; kingdom Metazoa; phylum Chordata; class Chondrichthyes; order Rajiformes; family Rajidae; genus Leucoraja; species Leucoraja erinaceus. Next base: position 1,321,403 of record NC_073394.1, read on the forward strand.
GGCTCGCCCCGCCTTACCTCTCTGAGCTGCTCCACCCATACGCTCCTGCCCGGTGCTTCAGGTCAGCTGATCAGCTGCTCCTTGAGGTACCAAGGTCTAAGCGAAAGCTCAGAGGGGATAGAGCCTTCTCTGTTGCTGCTCCGGCACTCTGGAACACCTTGCCGTTGCACATCAGACAGGCCCCCTCACTGTCCATCTTCAAATCCACCCTAAAAACTCATTTTTTATTCTCTGGCTTTCGACACTGGCTGAGACATTGCTCCTGTTTTTAGTGCTTTTAATGTCTTTTAATTTTTACTGTTTTATAGTCCTTTGTTTTACGATTTTTAATGGTTTGTAATAACTTCTTGTCCATGAGTTCTCATGTACAGCACTTTGTGGCAACTGCAGTTGTTTAAAGTGCTTTATAAATAAAGTTATTATTATTATTATTATTATTATTATTATTATTATTATAGTTATTATGTAGTTCAGAGCTAATTTGAGGTTCTAATGTTTAATAGCCTAAGGGCTATTGGGATGAATCTGTTGCTGAACCCGGACACTACAGTTTTCAGGCTCCTGTACCTTCTTCCAGATGGCAGCAGGGGTGAAATGAGTGAGTGGCCAGGGTGGGGTGGGGTCTCTGATGATGCTGGCCAATGATCCATCATGGACCACCCACATTGGTGCAACAGCCAAGGACTCACACCTACGCCTCTACTTCCTGAGGAGGCTGACGACATGCAGCACGTCTGCAGTGACTCTGAGCAATGTCCACAGCTGCACCATAGAATGCCTACGGTCAGTTGTATCACAGCTTGGTTTGGGAATAGCTCTGCCTAAAGACCACGAGAGATTGTACAGAGTTGTGGAGGTAGCCCAGTCCATCACACACACCACACTCCCCACCATTGTAGATGTAGCCCAGTCCATCACACACACCACACTCCCCACCATTGTAGATGTAGCCCAGTCCCACACACACCACACTCCCCACCATTGCAGATGTAGCCCAGTCCATCACACACACCACACTCCCCACCATTGTAGATGTAGCCCAGTCCCACACACACACCACACTCCCCACCATTGTAGATGTAGCCCAGTCCATCACACACACCACACTCCCCACCATTTTAGATCTAGCCCAGTCCATCACACACACCAAACCCCCCACCATAATATATGTATCCCACTCCATCACACACTCCCCACTCCCCACCATTGTAGGTGTAGCCCAGCCCATCACACACACACCACACTCCCCACCACTGTAGATGTAGCCCAGTCCATCACACACACACCACACTCCCCACCATTGTAGATGTAGCCCAGTCCCGCACACAGACCACACTCCACACCATCAACTCCATGTGTTCCACACTACTTCAGAAAAGCAGCCGACATAATCAAAGACTCGTCCCACCCCGGTCATTCCTTCTTCTCCCCGCTCCCGTCCAGCAGAAGGTACATAAGCTCGACAGCGTGCACCACCAGACTCAGGAACAGCTTCTTCCCCTCTGTTATCAGGCTTCTGAACGGCCCTTCCATAAGCTAGGGTACTGTCCGATTCACCTCTACCCCATTGCGGACATTGGACTTTGTCTGTGGAACTGGTGGCTACAATGCTGAGAACTATATCCTCTCTGTATCTTCCCCTTTGCTCCACCTATTGGACTGGAGTTTGAACAGATCGTATCTATGTACGGTATATGTGATCTGATTGGATAGCTTGCACAACAAAGCTTTTCACTCGACCTCGATACATGTGACAATATTAAACCTAAACCCAAACATTAATGAGTTTATGAATTCAATATTTTTGGAACATAAACAAGAAACAAACTGTCCAAGGAATCTTTAGCCTAAAACGTTAACTTTGTTTCTCTTTCCACAGATGCTGCCTGACCTGCTGGGTTTTTCCAGCATTTTTTAAAGTTTAGATTTCCAGCATCTGCTAACTTTCTTATTTTTAAACCTCTTCAGGATTGATTCTTATCCGCCCGAGTAATTCAAAGTCAGAATGTAACGATTCTCATGAGGATTTATTTTAAACTAAAATATTTGATGTCCAGCGTGCCAATGTAACTAAGGCATTCTGCCTAGCTGCTCCTGATATGAAAGAGGTTTTGCTGAGTCTGCTGGTGATTTAGTTTATGTCAACATCTGTGCCAGGAGTGCTAATACCTCTGGTCCCCGAGCCACAACACCGGCCAACAAAGACACCTGAAGGAATTAAACTATTTAACTCATAGAATCATTGAATACTACAACAGGGAAACAGGCCCTTCAGCCTAACATGCCCACTCTGATCAAGGTGCCCCATCTATGCCAGTCCCACCTGCCAGCCATTGGCCCACATCTCTCTAAACCTTTCCTATCCATGTACTTGATAATGTTGTTATTCTACCTGCCCCAACTACCTCCTCTGGCAGCTCATTCCATATACTCACCACCCTCTGCAAAAACGTTGCCCCTCAGATTCCTATTAAATCGTTCCCCTCTCACCTTACACCTATTTCATCTGGTTCTTGATTCCACTACTCAGCGTAAAAGACTATGCATTCACCCTATCTATTCCCCTCATGATCTTATACACCTCTCTAAGATCACTCCGCATCCTCCTCCAGTCCTAGCCTGCCCCACCTCTCCCTACAGCTCAGCCCCTCGAGTCCTGGCAACATCCTCATAAATCATCTCCGCACTCTCATTTCCAGTTTCATCACATCCTTCCTATTACAGGGTGATCCGAAAGGAACACGATAAAATACTCTTGGTGCGGCCTCACCAACATCTTGTACAACTGTGACATAACATCCCAACGTCTACGCTCAATACCTTGACTGATGAATGCCAATGTACCAAACACCTTCGTGACTATCCTATCTACCTCCAATGCCTTTTTCAGGGAACTATGTACCTGTCTTCATTAAAACCAATTCTCCTTTTACAATTCTGAAAAAGGGTTTCGGCCCGAAACGTCACCTATTTCCTTCGCTCCATAGATGCTACTGCACCCGCTGAGTTTCTCCAGCATTTTTGTGTACCCTCCTTTTACAATTCTCCTTTTTCTAGTTTACACCCCAGCATTATGAACATTGACTTCTCCAATTTCAGATAGTTCTTGCTTTCTCCCTCCTTCCCCTCCCCTTCCCAGCTCTCCCACAAGCCTAGTGTCTCTGCCTCTTCCTTTCTTTTTCCTGCCCCCTCCCAACGACATCACCCTGAAGAAGGGTCTCGACCCGAAACGTCGCCTGTTCCTTCTCTCCATAGACGCTTCCTCACCTGCCGAGTTTCTCCAGCATTGTTGTCCACCTCCTTTTATATCCAGGCTTTTTGCTGATTACTGACTAGAATATTCCATTGGAGAAATACTCTTTGACGCGATAGAAAACTCTCTCAACACCTAAAACTCATGCAAAGCCAGTATCCTGAGAGTAATGGGTATTGTACTAACTCAGAGGATGTAGAAGGTTTTTAATGCTACCAGGGGCGGCACGGTGGCGCAGCGGTAGAGTTGCAGCCTCACAGCGCCAGGGACTTGGGTTCAATCCTGACTACGGATGCTGTCTGTATGGTGTTAATACATTCTCCCCGTGACCTGCGTGGGTTTTCTTCAGGATCTCCGGTTTCCATCCACACTACAAAGGCGTACAGATTTTTAGGTTAATTGGCTTGGTATAATTGGACATTGTCCCTAGTGTGTGTAGGATAGTGTTAGTGTGCGGGGATTACTGGTCAGCACGGATTCGGAGGGCCGAAGGGCCTGTTTCTGTGCTGTATCTCTAAACTAAAAAACTAGAGAGACAATGAAACATAATGTGGTGTAAAACAGTCGCATGGTCCAGTGCTGAGGTCCACTGCTGCCAACAGTTGACATTTCAGAACCTGCTCCTGTACAGGTGTCTTGGTGGATTGGATATTTGAAATATTAATGCTGAGCTTATTCTTTCGTGGCCATCTTCCATGTTTCAAATGTTGACATCGCTGTCATCGTCTGTCCTGAAAAGGACTCAAGCGTCCGGCGACAATCAGTTGAGGCCGTCACTTGTTGCAGTAGATGATGGTGGTAGCAGAATTAGCTCGGGATACTTCCAGTTTCCAGCCCCGTGACATGGACACTTCTGCTATGGTGCCCAGTTGAGCTGTACACAGCTGAGGATGGATTTACATCTGGAGACAACAGAATTGACGTGTCCAAAGTAGGTTTCAGATCGAGCAGCTCAGCCTTCATCTGGCAGATGTTCAAATCTCAAAAATAAACTTTATTCAGAATAAAAAATATATATACAGTTGACTGCAATTCTGCCTCCATCTGGAAAAGCAGCCGACATAATCAAAGACTTGTCCCACCCCGGTCATTCCTTCTTCTCCCCGCTCCCATCCGGCAGAAGGTACAGAAGCTCGACAGCGCGCACCACCAGACTCAGGAACAGCTTCTTCCCCTCTGTTATCAGGCTTCTGAACGGCCCTTCCATAAGCTAGGGTACTGTCCGATTCACCTCTACCCCAATGCGGACATTGGACTTTGTCTGTGGAACTGATGCGCTACAAATGCTGAGAACTATATTCTGCACTCTGTATCTTCCTCTTTGCTCCACCTGTTGGACTAGAGTTTGACTTGATTGTATCTATATACGGTATGTGTAATCGGTTTGGATAGCTTGCAAACACAAAGCTATTCACGGTATCTCGGTACATGTGACAATAATAAACCTAAACCTAAACTATAGTTGGTATAACGATGTTGATTATCTAAAACATTTCACCAAGAAGAGATGACTTTGACTCTGGGCTGTACTTTGAATGACTATCTGATGAAGAGCACAATCATTCATTTCCACAGGTTGTCTGTTAGTGTTTAATGAATGTAGGGGCATTGATGATCCACAGTCTTCAGCTTTCATCAACCTAGAATGCTCCAGGAATGGTTTTATGGAGCACTTTGGTTTTTAAAGCATGCTCTGTGAGGCTGTTCACCCTCAAATGCCAGAAAAATGTATGATTTACTGTAAAGCAATATTTTGCTTTGGAAAGCAACTTGTTTACTTAATTTGCTCAGAGACTGTGTTGGAATAAGAGTCGTCCAAAGTGCATTTTTGTGGTTGGCCGTACACTGCACAACTGTGCACTTCAGTGCAATATTCATTTTGAGATGAGTGAGGAGTTTTGGCTGTGCCAACATCCAAGAGCCGTTTAGTGCCTCAAGAGTTCCGTCCTGGTTAGGAGGCAAGGACACAGAGTGCTGGAATTCAGTAATCTCAGCGGGTGCAGGCAGTGGGTCATCTGTGGAGAACATGGATAGGTGACGTTTCACAGAGTGCTGGAGTAACTCAGCGGGTCAGGCAGCATCTGTGGAGGAGAAGGAATGGGAGTAACTCAGCGATTCAGTCTGTGGAGAACATGGATAGGTGACGGGTCGAGACCCTTCTTCAGACTGATGTGGAGATGGGGGAGGGGCGGGAACCCGCCCCTCCCCCACCTCCACATCAGTCTGAAGAAGGGTCTCGACGTCAGTCTGAAGAAGGGTCGTCAGGTAGGCATCGTGGCATTTACACTAGCAACCCAGCCACTTCTCTGCCGGAGATGAGAACAAAAGTGGACACAGAGTGCTGGAGTAACTCAGCGGGTCAGGCGGCATCCGTGGAGAACATGGATAGGTAAGGTTTTGGGTTGGGACCCTTCTCCAGACCTACTCCAGCACTCTGTGAAACCTATCCATGTTCTCCAGGGATGCTGCCTGACCCCCTGATATCCTCCAGCACTTTGCGTTCTAGGCAGGATTCCAGCATCTGCAGTTGTTTGTGCCAATGTTTAAGACTTTGGTCAAGCTTCATTTAGAGTTTTGCATGTGATTCTGGTTACTTCAGTATGGGAAGGATGTGGAGGCTTTGGAGAGAGTGAAGAGATGAACCAGAATGATGCCTGGATTAGAGAATATTAGCTATAAGGAGAGCTTGGACAAAATCTGGATCATTTTCTCTGGAATGTTGAGGTCGGTGGCTGAATGGTGGTGACTCGTGTAGGAAGGAACTGAAGATGCTGGTTTAGGCACAAAATGTTGGAGTAACTCAGCGAAACAGGCAGCATCTCTGGAAAGAAGGAACGTATGACGTTTCGGGTCAAGACTCTTCTTCAGACCTGACCGGAAACATCACCCATTCCTTCACTCCAGAGATGCTGCCTGTACCGCTGAGTTACTCCAGTTTTTTGTGTCTATCTATTTGGGTATGACTTGCTTCCCTTCCAGTTCTACAGGCTTTGTGGCAGTGAACAGCCGACCCTCGGGCAGGAAGAATGGTCGCTGACCCGCTGAGTTACTCCAGCACTCTGTGAAACGTCACCTATCCATGTTCTCCACAGATGCTGCCTGACCCGCTGAGTTACTCCAGCACTCTGTGAAACGTCTGTGACCTATCCATGTTCACCACAGATGCTGCCTGACCCGCTGAGTTACTCCAGCACTCTGTGTTCACTTTTGTTCTCATCTCCGGCAGAGAAGTGGCTGGGTTGCTTATGTAAATGCCACGATGCCTACCTGACGACCCTTCTTCAGACTGACGTCGAGACCCTTCTTCAGACTGATGTGGAGGTGGGGGAGGGGCGGGTTCCCGCCCCTCCCCCGTCTCCACATCAGTCTGAAGAAGGGTCTCGACCCGAAACGTCACCCATTCCTTCTCTCCAGAGATGCTGCCTGACCCACTGAGTTACTCCAGCATTCCGTGAAACGTCACCTATCCATGTTCTCCATAGATGCTGCCTGACCCGCTGAGTTACTCCAGCACTGTGTTTTTTGTTTAAACAAAAGGTGACCTCAAACTGATGGCAGGTGAGACGAGCAGCTCTGGCAAAGAGCATCTTTCCATGCAGCTGAACGTGTCTTTAATTCAATGAAAAATAATCCTGTAATCCAGAATATCATAACACATGATAATGCAAAAGAAGAGTTCCTACCTGACCAGATTCTTGAGTAAGTTTCATCGCCAAAGTGCCTTAAAGTGCCTTCTCACTCATTATAGATTCAAATAATAAATGCATGATATTTCAGCGAGTTAAAGGAAATGTGATATATTTTAACAGCGCTTTAGTTTAGGACAGACTTTGATGATTCACATGCTGATATAAAACGCAGTTTAAACAGGACTATTTAATAAGGGGATGTTTGGCCGCAGTTTCTGTATACCCTGAGACCACAACATTCTTAAGAGGAGTAGGGGAATGGATTTCCCGGTGAAATGTCTGGAAATGTAATTTTCATCTGGCAAAGCAATAAAAAGTTGAAAATGTAGATAAACCGATTTCAATGTCTGTGGGAGCAGTGTCGGAGGAAAGTCTGAAGAAAGATCTCGACCCAAAACGTCACCCATTCCTTCTCTCCAGACATGCTGCCTGTCCCGCTGAGTTACTCCAGCATTTGGTATCTATCTTCAATGTCTATGGGATCAGTTTTTCCATGATCTGACCAAGGACAAAGATTTAAGTTGCCAATGAGACTTTGTTTATGTGCCCTTGTGGCAACTGCAGTTGTTTAAAGTGCTTTATAAATAAAGTTATTATTATTATTATTATTATTGTAGAGGCTGCGTGTTGGTACCATGTTTAGTACCGCTACACCCTATACATTAACCAGGTTCAGGCAGTGTTGCCAAAGATTGATCATTTAGGATCTGTAACATTTTAGGTTTCTTTCATCAGAACAATTTGCAAATTCATCACCAATACTGCTTTAGTCTTTGCTTTTGAACAATTTTAAAATGGATGGCATCATCTTAACTTAAACCTTGAGTTGATGTATTAAATAATTCATTTTCACAAATGTGGAAATCGTAGAAAAAGACCAGGAGGTAGAATTATATCCCAGCTACACAAAGATTTAGGAGCAAAGAGGTCCTTCTGCAGTTGTACAGGGTCCCAGTGAGACCCACACCTGGAGTATTGTGTGCAGTTATGGTCTCCAAATTCGAGGAAGAACATTCTTGCTATTGAGGGAGTGCAGCGTAGGTTCACCAGGTTAATTCAGGGGATGGTGGGACTGTCATATGTTGAAAGGAGCGACTGGGCTTGTATACTCTGGAATTTAGAAGGATGAGAGGCACTCTTATTGAAACATATAAGATTATTAAAGGTTTGGACACGCTAGATGCAGGAAACATGTTCCTGATGTTGGGGGAGTCCAGAACCAGAACACAGTTTAAGAATAAGGGGATATTCAGTTTCCTCCCACACTCCGAAGACGTACAGGTTTGTAAGCTAATTGGCTTGGTGTCAGTGTAAATTGTCCCTGATAAGTGTAGGACAGTGTTAGTGTGCAGGGATTGGTGGTTGCTGCGGACTCGGAGGGCCGAAGGGCCTGTTTCCGTGCTGTATCACTAAACTAAACTAAAACTTCACTGCTGCACCAAAGTGCCGCCCCTTTCATCAAATAAATGATACCGTCAGTAGCCTGGTTTGGAAGCACTACTCGGGCTAACAATGAAAGGGGAATCAATCACATCCATAGAGAAACCTATTTGGGCTGATGGCTGCAGTTCCTGACTCATTGTAATCCACTGATGGTGCTGGGCTGCTTTTGCTGTCAGTATCCATCAGCACTCACTGTTCCAAACATATTAATTAAAAAATATCAAGCACAAAGATATGAAAGATTATTTATAAAACAGTTACTTATGATCAGACTCCTCTTTGAGATCATTGACTGGTGCGGCAAACATCATTTCCAGCAGGTTATTTACTCTGCACCTACAGTGAGTCTTTGTTAACGTTTGATTTTCTCCAAAGTGATTCAGTTACTTGCAGATACATAAATTGCAGCAAACATACTGATTGCATTAATGTACCGATATTTAAGAACAAATATAACATCAGATATGTGGCGCCCCGGTGGAATGTTTTATCTAAACAGTTGCTGTTTTTAAAATGAGCTGAACAAATCCAAATCATTTAATCTACTCCTATAATGATTCATTTGGTTCCTTAAACTAATCTGGGAATTAGTTTTCTGCTCCAATGACAAGGTAAATGTCTTGAGCCTTTAGACTTTAGAGATACAGCGTGGAAACAAGCCCTTTGGCCCACTGAGTCAGCGCCTACCCGGAGACAATTCAAGCGGTCACGGGGAGAACGTACAAACTCCATATAGCCAGCATCCATAGTCAGGATCCAACCCGGGTCTCTGGCGCTGTGAGGTAGTAACTCTACCGCTGCGCCTCCGTGTCGCTCCACGACATTTCACAAGGAAAGGATTAAAAGGGTCGGAATCTTTCTTCAAACTGATTATAGTCGAGGGGAAACATCTGGAAGAGATGGGGGTGGCAAGCCTGGCAAGTGATCACTGGATACAGGTGAGGAGGGTTTGGTTTGCAGATAAAATATGTAGCAAATAACTGCAGATGCTGGTCTAAACCGAAGATAGACCCAAAATTCTGGAGTAACTCAGTGGGACAGGCAGCATCTCCGGAGAGAAGGAATGGGTGACGTTTTGGGTTGAGTCTGAAGAAGGGTCTCGATTCAAAATGTCACTCATTCCTTCTCTCCATAAATGCTGCCTGTCCCGCTGAGTTACTCCAGCATTTTGTGTCTATCTTTGATTTGCAGATAGTGAGACAAAGGCCAGAGATGAAAAGCCAAAAGGTTGTGAGACAAGGAGACAAGGAGACAAGAGGTGTGCAATGTAAAGGCAGAGGAAGGGGTATAGATGGAAGGGGAAAGGGGGGTGGAATGGTGGGAGAAATGTGTGTGCATCCAGGTCATAGAATCAGAGTGATACAGTGTGGGAAAAGGCCCTTCGGCCCAACTTGCCCACACTGACCAACATGTCCCAACTACACTAGTCCCACCTGCCTGCGTATATCCCATATCCCTTTAAAACTGTCCTATCCATGTACCTGTCTAACTGTTTAACATTGTGAAAGTCCCTGCCTCAACTACCACCTCTGGCAGCTCGTTCCATACACCCACCACACTTAGTGTTTCTTAAAGTTTCTTCTACTCTGGGCAAGAGACTCTGAGCATCTAACTTATTAATTCCTCTCATGATATTATACACCTCTATAAGATCATCCCTCAGCCTCCTGCGCTCCATGGAATAGAGACCCAGCCTGCCCAACCTCCCCCTAAAGCTCACGCCCTCGAGTCCTGGCAACATCTGTACCCTTTCCAACTTGACAACGCCTTTCCTGTAACATGGTGCCAAGAACTGAAAACAATACACTAAATGCGGCCTCACCAACCCCTTATATAACTGCAACATGACCTCTCAACTTCTATACTGATGGGGTTGCAAGCTGCCCAAGCGGAATGTGATTAAACGTGGCATGGTGGTAGCCACAACAGGAAGTGTCTCTTCTTGTGCTCTGCTCTTCTATGTATGTTCAGATGTACCACATCTGATGTGCCATTGTAGTTTAGTTTGTAGTTTAGAGATACATTGCGGAAACAGGCCCTTCGGTTGTGCCTAGTCATAGACTTCAAGGGCCCACAGTAATTGGCTTGGTTAATTGGCTTGGTGTAGGTGTAAATTGTCCCTAGTCATAGACTTCAAGGGCCCACAGGCCCACAGGCCCACAGGCCCTTGAAGTCTATGACTAAGGACAATTTACACCTACACCAAGCCAATTAACCTACATAACTGCACGTCTTTGGAGTTTGAGAGGAAACCGAAGATCTCGTAGAAAACCCAGTCAAGTCACGGGGAGAACGTACAGACAGAACCCGTGTCTCCAGCGCTGCAAGCACTGTAAGGCAGCTACTCTACCTCTGCGCCACCGTGTCGCCCTGTCCACCACAAGTTACCTACTACCTCTGAACACTTGCACAGTATATGTAACTTCAATTTTTCCATCCTAAATCACCATCTTCTTTCAATTTAGCTCAATTCATAACAACCATCGCTCAACTCAAACTCTGGTGATGACCCAAGTCTTAGTTCAACTACATAATCAAATTCACTGGCTAAATGCTGCATTTGGATGGATCTGCATCTATCTTTTGCGACGGGCATTTAAAATCTCTGAAGAAAACCTGTGGATATCTTTCTGATTCATGGCCATCAGTTTACTTTCAACCAACATCTTGAAGTTATTTACAGACCATTGCTGTAACATGCTGCCTGTGAGAATATGCAGAGCAAGAGGCAACCACAGTTGTCTTTAATAACCGTAACTATAATAAACCATTGGTGTTGAAGCAACATATCATGTCCTAAAGTCTTTCCTTTTACCCTTTGTGTTCTAAATGTTTTAAAGGAATCGGCCACCCGTTCACACCAGTTCTGTGCTATCCCACTTTCTCATCCACTCCCTACACACTAGGGGGCAATTTACATAGAGGCCAATTAACCTACAAACCCGCACGTCTTTGGGATGTGGGAGGAAACCGCACCCGGAGGAAATCCACGCGGTCACAGGGAGAACGTGCAAACTCTGCACAGACAGCACCCATAGTCGGTTTAAACGGAATAATAATGAGATATAAATAATTTGAAGTCTATGACTAATAGATGGGGGTTTTTTTGCCCATCTTGACCTCACAACCTAGACTGCTGGATATCCCAATGTATGCAGAGATAGAATCTTTCCGAAACACTCCTCAAGTACACTGTCAGGACTCTGCCTCTGCCTCTGCCCAGATATTCTACATGTGTTTTATGATGTTGTTGTAACACAGACCATTCCAAGATGTTTGGAACTGTTCTAGAACATTGTGAACTGTTGAGGTATCTTTGGCAGTGCGGCTCATCCTTTCTTCGTGGAAGTGCTTGTGACGGACTGTATTGGCAGAGGGAGGTGGGAGTGCGGGAGTATCAGGATGAGATACCGTCACTCTCTGAACAGGAGTGCATGAAGGGCTGAGATAAGCGAGGCAGACTGTCAGAGATTTGTCCTAGCTTGTACAAGACCAAAGCACCGTGCTGCCTTCAGCAGTCAACGTTAGCCTGGATAGCCACCAAGTGGTCACAGGAGTGGAAGGCAACCTCATCTCCATTACACATCTCCATCTCTTCACCAGATAAAAGCTGTCCAGGGTCTGACCTCCCCAGAGGAGCATGGGTGGGTGAGGCTCAACGGACTTGGTACTGGAGTTGGGCGTTTCAATGCCAGCGTGTGGAGATGGGGGCTCCCTCCGCCAGAGCCCAGCCTGTGAATGTGGAGCAGAACAACAGACAGCCAACCATGTCATCTCTGGGTGCCCGCTCTACCACCCACCACATGGAGCTGTGTCAGGGCCTGGCAGACATTGACGCCAACAGAGCCAACAACCTGGCTGCTCAACACCGGCTTGAGATCTAACTATTCCTTTGGTTTATGTTTCATTCACAAGAAGAAGAAGTGGCTGCAGACTGGAACTGCATTGCCTCCAAGTCCCTGATCGCTGGGTGGATGAAGTCTTTCTTGAGTTCACTCATAAACAGCTCGGTTCTAACATTAAGATAATTTTCCTGAGTTCTGGATTCTCCATGCTGACAAAGTATAATTATACTGTACATTCAATGGAGTAATACCAATGTGGCTCAGTGGCACAGCAGGTAGAGCTGCTGCCCCACAGCGCCAGGGACCCGGGCTCAACCCTCACTACGGGTGCTGGCTGTGACCAGTTCGCACCTTCTCTCTGTGACCACGTGAGTTTCCTCCGGGATTACCAATTTCATCCCACGTATCAAGGACGTGCGTGCGGGTTTATAGGTTAATTGGTCCTCTGTAAATGCTCGCTAGTGTGCAGGGAGTGGATGCCAAAGTGGGATAACATAGAACTAGTGTGGACAAGTGATCGATGGTGGGCATGGATTCGGTGGGCTGAAGGGCCTGTATCCATGCTGTATCTCTAAACTAAACTAAACTTTCTGGTGTTAGACACAAAATGCTGGAGTAACTCAGCGGGTCAGGCAGCATCTGTGGAGAACATGGATAGGTGACGTTTCACAGAGTGCTGGAGTAACTCAGCGGGTCAGGCAGTATCTCTGGAGAGAAGGAATGGGTGACGTTTCGGGTCGAGACCCTTCTTCAGACTGATGTGGAGATGGGGGAGGGGCGGGAACCCGCCCCTCCCCCACCTCCACATCAGTCTGAAGAAGGGTCTCGACGTCAGTCTGAAGAAGGGTCGTCAGGTAGGCATCGTGGCATTTACACTAGCAACCCAGCCACTTCTCTGCCGGAGATGAGAACAAAAGTGGACACAGAGTGCTGGAGTAACTCAGCGGGTCAGGCAGCATCTGTGGAGAACATGGATAGGTGATGTTTCACAGAGTGCTGGAGTAACTCAGCGGGTCTGTGGAGAACATGGATAGGTGATGTTTCAGGTGACTCAGCGGGTCAGTGGGCAGGTGACGTTTCAGGTCAGGGCTCTGCCCCAGATTGATTGTTGTGGTGGCGTAGGGGAGAACTGGAAGCAAGAAAAGACCAGGCCAAATCATGGCCGTCATAATATAACAACTGCTCATCTCTTGCCATCCCTGATTTGTCCTGGTCTTTTCATGCTTCCAACTCCCCCACTACAATCAGCCAGAGGAAGTCCCAAACCAAAATGTCACCGATCCAGAGATGCTGAGTTACTCCAGCACTTTGTGTCTATCTTTGGTATAAACCAGCATCTGCAGTTGCTTTTTATTAAACTTTCTGTGGTGTAGAATTCCAAAGATTCATCACCCTGTGAATAAAGGATTTCTTGATCCGAGTTGTAAATATCAGCAAAATCTGGCCTGGTACAAAATATCAGCAAAACATCCAAGCACGCACACCAAAGCCTCGACATCTGTTAACTCAGTTAGAAACATAGAAACATAGAAATTAGGTGCAGGAGTAGGCCATTCGGCCCTTCGAGCCTGCACCGCCATTCAATATGATCATGGCTGATCATCCAACTCAGTATCCCGTACCTGCCTTCTCTCCATACCCCCTGATCCCCTTAGCCACAAGGGCCACATCTAACTCCCTCTTAAATATAGCCAATGAACTAGCCTCAACTACCCTCTGTGGCAGAGAGTTCCAGAGATTCACCACTCTCTGTGTGAAAAAAGTTCTTCTCATCTCGGTTTTAAAGGATTTCCCCCTTATCCTTAAGCTGTGACCCCTTGTCCTGGACTTCCCTAACATCGGGAACAATGTTAATAACCCGAAGAAGGGTTTCGGCCCGAAACGTTGCCTATTTCCTTCGCTCCATAGATGCTGCTGCACCCGCTGAGTTTCTCCAGCATTTTTGTCTACCTTCGATTTTCCAACATCTGCAGTTCCTTCTTAAATACCAAAGACAAAGACCTTTCTCCAATTTTGAGAAAACACTCTCAATGGTGCTGGATTCTGAAGGATTCTAACGTGGCCAGCAGGCAAGTACACTTGGTAGTGTGCTCACAGCATGTCCTGGCTTCAATCACTTATGAAATTGAAATCTGTTTCACACTTAACCTTAAACTGACATCAATATCTGTACAACTACAGAGCGGTCCTGAGCTACTATCTAGTCCAGGACAAGGGGTCACAGCTTAAGGATAAGGGGGAAATCCTTTAAAACCGAGATGAGAAGAACTTTTTTCACGGTGAATCTCTGGAACTCTCTGCCACAGAGGGTAGTTGAGGCCAGTTCATTGGCTATATTTAAGAGGGAGTTAGATGTGGCCCTTGTGGCTAAGGGGATCAGGGGGTATGGAGAGAAGGCAGGTACGGGATACTGAGTTGGATGATCAGCCATGATCATATTGAATGGCGGTGCAGGCTCGAAGGGTCGAATGGCCTACTCCTGCACCTAATTTCTATGTTTCTATGTTTCTATCTACCTCATTGGAGACCTTTGGACTATCTTTAATTGGACTTTACTGGACTTTGTCTTGAACTAAGCGTTATTCCCTTTAATATGTACACTGTGGACGGCTCGATTGTGATCAGGTATTGTCTTTCCGCTGTCTGAAGAAGGGTTTCGGCCCGAAACGTTGCCTTCGCTCCATAGATGCTGCTGCACCCGCTGAGTTTCTCCAGCTTTTTTGTGTACCTTCGATTCTCCAGCATCTGCAGTTCCTTCTTAAACATTGTCTTTCCGCTGACTGGTTAGCACGCAACAAAAGCTTTTCATTGTACCTCGGTACACGAGGCAATAAACTACACTAAACTTTACCAGACGATAGACACAAACTGCTGGAGTAAGTGAGTGGGTCAGGCAGCATCTCTGGAGAGAAGGAATGGGTGTTTTTTTCGTGTCGAGACCCTCCTTCAGACTTTACCAGCTTGTATTTCCCTGATAATTATCAAAGCAGGAATAACCTGTCCTGGGCTAGCAAAAGGCCTGGGCTTTTCAGCGTTGACCCCGTATTGTGGAGTTGTGGGTCAGATGGTGGGTTTTCTCGTTGGCACAAGGTAGATTGCAGACCTGCTTGCTTCTGTTTCGGCTGACTTGAGCTCACTCACGTGCATGAATTACCCACCAGCATGACTAGAAGCAGGCGCTGTAACGTCCTGGCATGCTCCTTGGCATCCATGAAAGGCATTACCTAACTGGACATCTTTCAACACTGCTGGCTGATGGAACATAAGCGATGAGATTGAGGAGAATGGGCCAGGTGATTCACACACTCCCTTACCCTGATTTAAAACGTTGGCTTCCCATGAATCTTTGAGATGAGTTTTCAGACAGTTTTTAGTGGAACGTTTGAAAAATAAAACCTTAGAAATAAATTTAAAAATCCAGATCTATGCAAAAGTGGAGTGGGGGAGGGAGGGGGTCTCATGAGAATACAGGCTCTCTTGCTTTTGATCTCTGCAATATAAATCTTCCAGTCATAACTCAAAACATAAGCGCCTCTGAGACCGGGCGGCTCACACAATCCAGTCTCATAAATGAGAAGGAAATCTCTCCTTCACATGAAGAGAAGAAGACACGTGAAATAAACTCCCCAGTTAGTTGATAGTTTAGTTTAGTTTAGAGATACAGTGCGTAAACAGGCCCTTCGGCCCACCGAGTCCACACCGACCAACAATCCCAGCACATTAACACTATCCTACACACACTTGGGAACATTTTTACATTTACCAAGCCAATTAACCTACAAACCTGCACGTCATTGGAGTGGGGGAGGAAACGGAAGATCCCGGAGAAAACCCACGTGGGTCACGGGGAGAACGTGCAAACTCTGTACAGACAGCAGCCGTGGTCGGGATCGAACCTGGGTCTCCGGCGCTGCATTTACTGTACCGCTGCGCCACCATGGCCGTCCTTGTTATATGTACAGTTGATGCCTCAAGTCTGGGATGGTGGCCAATAACTTGTAATCCCACTGAGGGTTTACCTTTCTGTCGGAGATCACACAAACGTACAATAATGTTTATATAATCCCTCCAGCAATTCAATATCATGGTCGATCCTTGAGTTCAGCTTCACTTTCCTCCCAATTCCAAACTCCTTTATTCTTTTAACATCCAGAAATGTACTGATTTCATGAGAAAACTCTCTCGTTGTGCTTGATTCAGTTCAGCGTGGCCTCTCACAGTCATCATGGATAGTGTGTTCACAGGATCTCCCATCCTGGGAGGGGAAAAGTCATGTTCATAAGTTCTTGAGTCATAGGATCAGAAGCCATTCAGGCCATCGAGTCTCCTCCACCATTCAATCATGGCTGATCTAACTTTCTCTCTTAACTCCATTCTCCTGCCTTCGTCCTGTAACCCCTGGCAACCCTAGTCAAAAATCTGTCAATCTCTGCCTTAAAAGTATCCATTGACTTGGCCTCCACAGCCATCAATGGCAATGAATTCCACTGGTTGTTACTGTACGTCTAACCTAAATATCTCGATCAATGATCCAGTGAGATGATTTGAAACCTCACCCTGTCACAGTTAAATGCAGTTGCTGAAGTAAAGACTGGAATTTAAAAAGTTTGAATAAAATTACAGGACTGCATGAAAAATATAATCTATTTTACTGAAGAGAAACACAAAGTCCTGTGGTAACTCAGCAGGACAGGCAGTATTGATGTGGATAGAGAACTGGCTGGCAGACAGGAAGCAAAGGGTAGGAGTAAACGGGTCATTTTCTGAATGGCGGGCAGTGACTAGTGGGGTACCGCAAGGCTCAGTGTTGGGACCCCAGCTGTTTACAATATGTATTAATGATTTGGACGAGGGAATTGAAGGCAACATCTCCAAGTTTGCGGATGACACGAAGCTGGGGGGCAGTGTTAGCTGTGAGGAAGATGCTAGGAGGCTGCAAGGTGACTTGGATAGGTTGGGTGGAGTGGGCAAATGCATGGCAGATGCAGTATAATGCAGTATAATGTGGGTAAACGTGAGGTTATCCACTTTGGTGGCAAGAACAGGAAAGTAGACTATTATCTGAATGGTGACCGATTAGGAAAAGGGGAGATGCAACGAGACCTGGGTGTCATGGTACACCAGTCATTGAAAGTAGGCATGCAGGTGCAGCAGGCAGTGAAGAAACAGAATGGTATGTTAGCATTCATAGCAAAAGGATTTGAGTATAGGAGCTGGGAGGTTCTACTGCAGTTGTACAGGGCCTTGGTGAGATCACACCTGGAGTATTGCGTACAGTTTTGGTCTCCTAATCTGAGGAAATACATTCTTGTCATAGAGGGAGTACAGAGAAGGTTCACCAGACTGATTCCTGGGATGGCTTACAGAAACTTTCAAGGGGTTGGACAGACTAGATGCAGGAAGATTGTTCCCGATGTTGGGGAAGTCCAGAACAAGGGGTCATAGTTTAAGGATAAGGGGGAAGTATTTTAGGACCGAGATGAGAATTTTTTTTTTCACACAGAGAGTGGTGAATCTGTGGAATTCTCTGCCACAGAAAGTAGTTGAGCCCATTTCATTGGCTATATTTAAGAGGGAGTTAGATGTGGCCCTTATGGCTAAAGGGATCAGGGGGTATGGAGAGAAGGCAGGTACAGGATACTGAGTTGGATGATCAGCCATGATCATATTGAATGGCGGTGCAGGCTCGAAGGGCCGAATGGCCTACTCCTGCACCTATTTTCTATGTTTCTATGAATTAGAGAAGGGAAAAGCAAAGATCCTATAGCTTGCTATATGATCTTTGGGGAAAAGAGAGAGGAAGGAGGGAGGGAAGGAAAGAAGGGAGGGAGGGAGGGAAGAAGGGAAGGAGAGAGGGGAGGGAGAGGGCTGTCGGCGGGAGCGGATGCCGGGGTCCGGGTGGGCGGACGTGAGCTGAGGCCGATGTTTGTAAACGTTGCTCCAAGCTCCGGCCCGGCCCGGCCCGGCCCTCCGTGTATTGTTCACCGTGTCTCCCCGGGGGTGGCTTGTATTTCTCTTCTGTCTTTCATCGGGAGGTGGCCAAACTTGGTCCCACTGTCACACTTCTCTCCTCCAATGTTTACAACGCATCCTGTGTGCATTCAAACAGAGAATCTGCGACAGTCCCTCTGTCCTATCCATCTGTCCCCACACGCTCTCTAACCGCAAACTCTCTTCTCTCTCTCTCTTCCTCTTGCTTACTGCTGAATGTTTCCAGATTGTTCTGTTTTTATTGTCCATTGCCAAAGATGATTCAGCAGTCCTATGCTTTTAGTTCCTGGGAATAAGATTGGGATGAGCCTCTTGTTCTCCAGTGTATTGTATTGCTGCAAGCAACGATTTTCAGACCACTTCTGTAAAATCAGTTCTCAGTTTAATTGTTGACCGTAACCTGATGTGGAACATTTGTTCCTATTTTGTCTTTGTCCTTTTCCATTACTGTGTTAAATGGAAACTGGGCGATGATTACCACAACAACAATGCTGTCCCACTCGTATTCACCCACCTTAAAGTAAAAGCTGCACTGGCGACAACCCCTCCCAGACTCTGACCTGTTTGTTTACGCCAGTTACATGCTGACTACATGTTTAGGAATTCTGTGTCTTAAAGCACAGAACTGCACACCACAAGGACCAGGCTGAAGATAGACACAAAAAGCTGGAGTAACTCAGCAGGACAGGCAGCATCTCTGGAGAGATGGAATGGGTGACATTTCAGGTCGGGACCCTTCTTCAGACTCGACCCGAAACATAACCCAGTCCTTCTCCCCAGAGATGCTGCCTTTCCTGCTGAGTTACTCCAGCTTTTTAAGACGATCTTCCATTCAAACCAACAAGTGCAGCTCTTTCCTGAACAATAGGAGTTTGTCAGATAGTTTGTAAGAATACCTCGTACTGGAGCCATCCAGAGAGCAGGTTGTACCAGACCTGGCACAGTGCAACAAAGGCGGATTGATTAAAAACTCCACAGTGGAGGCACTGGTCATGGCATGACTGAACTCCATATTCAGTTTGAGGAAGACAAGATTGAGCCCATGATTGAAGATTGAGCCCAAGATTGAATCTAAACCACGAAGAATCCAAGTATTTCCATCTTAAATTATGAAGATCTGAAAGCAGAGCTGCTCAAGAGAACTGGTAAATTAGTTTAGGAAATCAGTCAATCAACTAGGGTGACACAGTGGTGCAGCGGTAAACCTGCTGCCTCCCAGCACCAGAGACCCGGGTTCGATCCTGACTACGGGTGCTGTCTGTACGGAGTTTGTACGTTCTCCCCGTAAGCTGTGTGGGTTTTCTCTGAGATCTTCAGTTGACTCCAAAGACGTACAGGTATGTATGTTAATGTAAAATTGACCCACGTGTGTGTGTAGGATAGTATTAATGTGCTGGGGTCACTGGTTGGCGCGGACTCGGTGGGCCGAAGGGCCAGTTTCCGCGCTGTATGTCTGTAACTTAAATGAATCTTTCAAACTGCAGAAAATACACGTATTCCCATGCAAAAACAATGTTTATTGGAATGTCTTGTCATTCGCGGTTAATTAAAATAGAAATGAAATGTAGAATCAAACATTAAGGCATAGAATTGAACAGAAAGAAGATGACAGATGAATTTAAGGGGTATTTTCCACCAGTCTTTACTACAAAAGTCATCAGTAACATTTAAGAAGTAGCTGTAAATGACATTGGAAGAGAGTGAGGAATTGTGGAAAGTTTAAGAAAGAACTGCAGATGCTGTAAAAATCGAATGTAGACAAAAATGAAGGAGAAACTCAGCGGGTCAGGCAGCATCTATGGAGCGAAGGAATAGGTAACGTTTCGGGTCGAGACCCTTCTTAAGAAAGTTCTTGAGGAAGGTTACTCCCATGGGCGAGAGGGGATGATGGTGAGTATATTGTCAGAGTGCAGGCTAACAAATCCCGGTGTCCAGATGGATTTCATCCCAGAATCCATCCCAGAGATAGTTGATGCCACAATTCTGGGATGGTTCCAATAACTTTGGAATGAAGCAAATGCTGCTCTTTTATTCACAAAGGAGAGGCAGTAAACAGGAAGCCACGGGCTGGTTCGTTTAACATCTGTCAGGGGGAAGCTGTTATGATCTGTTATTAAAGATCTTGCAGCCGGGAGAAAAATGCAAGAATATCAGACAAAGTTAACATGGGCCCGTGAAGAGGAGATCACATCGAACAATAGACTGGGGTTTCCCGAAGATAATATTCTGTGGATAAATGGGATGTCCGGACAGCAAAGTGGAGTAGCCGGTAGAGCTGCTGCCTCACAGCGCCAGAGACCTGTTACCTTGGATACTGTCTGTGTGGAGTTTGCACGTTATCCCTTTGACCAAGTGGGTTTCCTTTGGGGGCTCCAGTTTCCTCCCACATCCCAAAGAACGTGTGAGAATGTAGGTGAATTGCCCCCGGTGTGTAGGCAGTGCATGGGGAGGGGGTAACATGGATGAATGATGGTTGGTGTGGTGGGCCGAAGGGCTTGTTCCCATGCTGTACCTCCAAACTAAACACTAACATGTCCAGAAATCACAGGTACCTCATTTACAGGTACCTATCCAGGCGTCTTTTAATTGTTGTTATAGTACCTGCCTCAACTACCCCCTCTAGCATTTTGTACAATATACCCATGACTCTGAGTGAAATAGTTGTCCCTCGGGTACCTTTTAAATCTCACCCTTCTGACCTTAAACCTATGCCCTCTAGTTTGTGATTCCCCTACCCTGGGTAAATGACTTTGTGGATTCACCCTATCTATTCCCTTCATGATTTTATGCCCTTCTATAAGATCAGTCCTCGCACCACCCGGCGTGGCTATAATGGCCGCGGGACAATCGCCATTGCCAGCCGGGGGCCATGACTTTGACTCTGACAGCAGGGGGGGGGGGAAGAGTGCAGTGGAGAGATACGTTTATTTGCCTCCATCACAGTTATGTGATGGATGTTTATGTTAAATGTAATTATGTTGTGTCTGGGGTCTATTTGTGTGTGTTATGTATGGCTGCAGAAACGGCATTTCGTTTGGACCTCCAGGGGTCCAAATGACAAATAAATTTGATTCTGATTCTGATTCTGATTCTGATTCTGAGTCCTCATCCTCCTGCGCTCCATGGAATACAGTCCTAGCCTGTCCGTCCTCTCCCTATAACTCAGGCCCTTGAGTTTTCTCGGGATGCTGCTTTACCCCTGAGTTACTCCAGCATTTGGTGTCCTTTTTTTGTAAACCACCATCTGCACTTCTTTGTTTCTACATTTGACCTTTACATTTGTCAGCTTTAGTCTCGGACTGACTCCGTTCACAGTGACAACAAATAGATAGTAAAGGCTCTATAGGGATAGGAACCAATCACAGGCAGTTGGGAGCAGCTCGGACCTACACCTTGAACAGTGTGGACAGGTTGAGCCAAAGGGCCCGTTTCCATGTGTATAACTTTATGACCCCAACTCACTGGAGTTTAGAAGGATGTGGGGGAACCTCATTGAAACTTACCAATTAGTGCAAAGCCTGGATAGAGTCAATGTGGAGAGGACGTTTCCACTAGTGGGAGAGTCTAGGACCAGAGGACACAGCCTCAGAATAAAAAGAAGTTCCTTCAGGAAGGAGATGAGGAGGAATTTCTTTAGTCAGAGGGTGGTGAGTGTGGAATTTTTTGTCACAGACAGCTGGGGAGGCCAAGTCAATACATATTTTTAAGGCAGAGATAAATAGATTCATGATTAGTATGGATGTCAGTGGTTATGGGGAGAAGGCAGGAGAAAGGGGTTGAGAGCGAAAGATAGATCAGCTGTTATTGAATGGCGGAGTAGACCTGATGGGCCGAATGGTCTAATTCTGCTCCTATTACTTATGAATGACAGTGACTCTCACCTACAATCATGTGTTTGGGGAATGGACTCAAACCAGGACATCTGAAGAAACCCACACAGTCAAAGGGGAATATCTGGAGATAGTGGACTGATAGCTCCTCGTTCCCAGAGTGGTGAGGGGGCAGCAATAGACAATAGATAATGGGTGCAGGAGGAGGCCATTCAGCCCTACTAGCCAGCACCGCCATTCACTGTGATCATGGCTGATCGTCCCCAATCAGTACCCAGTTCCTGCACTACTACAGCATTCACTTTGTCATCAGGATCGGGTTCTTGCTCGCTTATGAATTGGAGTAAGGCCAGGCAAAGTTCCAAGAATGTGGCTAATGGTAGGGGAAGTTGGACATTTGTGGAGATGATTGATGATGTTTCCAGTTGAGTTATTAGTGTGTGAGATTCCTCAGTTCTATAAATGGTCAATGCTGTCGTTTCCAACACTCATTCAGCTCCATTTTGTTCCAGTTATTGATGGAAAATTCAGGCTAATTATTTCCTACTAATCAACTCAGAATGTATTGTTTTGCAGTGGTCACTCCTAATAAATTGTACGCCAGGAAACGTTTTAAACTGCAGTGCCTTGGCTCAGTGTAATGCGTTTGATGCAGAGGACTAGTCAGTGCAATGAATCAGGTGCAAAGTCCAGCTGAGTGTACTGAATCCTTTGCAATGAGTCAGTGTCGAGTCTCGCTCAGTTGGGACATTAATTCCATAAATCCCATGCAGAACTGGAATGCTGCTGCAAATTAATGTATGGCAATATGACTTCAGGACGGGACTGTGGTGCAGCGGGTAGAGCTGCTACCTCACACCACCACAGATCCAGGTTTGATGCTGACCTCGGGTGCTGTCTGTGTGGAGTTTGCCTGTTCGCCTTGAGACCACGTGGGTTTCCTCCGGGTGCTCCGGTTTCATTAGACAATAGACAATAGATGCAGGAGTAGGCCATTCGGCCCTTTGAGCCAGCACCGCCATTCAATGTGATCATGGCTGATCATCCCTGTTCCTGCCTTCTCCCCATATATATCCCCTGACTCCGCTATCTTTCCTCCCACATCCTAAAGATGTGCGGGTTTGTAGGTTAATTGGTCTCTGTAAATTGCCCTTAATTTGTAGGGAATGGATGAGAAAGTGGGATAACAGAGCGAGTGTGAACCAGTGATTGATAATGGACTCGGTGGGCAGGTGGGCTGAAGCTGCATCTCTAAACTAAACAAAACAAGCTAAAAGACAGAAGCAGAATTATAACATGCTGGGTGTAAAGACTTTGATACAAACTGCACCCTCAACTTCTTGCAGAAGCTGCTGTAAAGAGACAGGCACCACTAGCTTGACTGTGGTGGACAGTCTGTATTTTCTAACTGGTGGGAGTCAGTAATTGCCCCCACAAGGCCCTAGTAACCAGTAACACATTGCTGGAGTTTGCAAACTCCACCCAAACAGCATCCCAGGTCAGAATCGAAC
Organism: Leucoraja erinaceus; assembly: GCF_028641065.1. Taxonomy (NCBI): domain Eukaryota; kingdom Metazoa; phylum Chordata; class Chondrichthyes; order Rajiformes; family Rajidae; genus Leucoraja; species Leucoraja erinaceus. The sequence goes on from NC_073394.1 coordinate 1,344,965, forward strand.
GCATGTCTCTGGCATTGAGAGGCATCATCTCCACCAGCTGCACCACTGTGCTGCCCTGAAATCGATGAAATAAGTTAAATGAAGTCAATCTCATTGCATTCAAAAATGTTGCATATTAGACAGTCAAATGGACTGGGATATACTTTTAAAGAATACTACCATATGCTCTCTCTAACTAATGTAACACGTTTTTTTTAATTAATTGTTCAAATCACTATTTCAGACACAAATTAATAGGACTGTTTTACTGTTAGAATGTCAGTAGATGTGCAGGTTCCAACTTCTACACAAACTCATTCAGCTTGCTGCTTCAACAAACAAGTCCAGGAATTTTCCATCATTCCCGAGACCAAGTTTCCTTTAAGCTTGGCCGGCAGACGCTCTGCTTGCTTTGGTCTAATGGCAGCTTATCCCTCCAACTACAGGCAAACACTGCAACCACAAGGCACCCTGCTTTAGCAACGTCGGCAATAATCCACAAAGGGAAACACATCTGGTGCCAAGGATTTGGGCAAAACATCACAGTGCCCTGACTCAGTAGCAGCATCTGGAAGCCACTGGTGGAGTTCGAACAGCATTCATCAAAATGATTAAAACCAACTGTATCTTGCACATGACAGATACATTCATTAGTAACCATTGTTAATTGAATAAAATACCTTGCCGACATAAAAAGTCCCAAACTGAAGAGGAATTTAACTTCCTGAGTTCCTCTGGGTGAAAACTTTAGTTTTTTTTTGTTATTTCCAAAAATTATATACTTTGGCTCCTTACTGCTCCAAACATTCTTCATCTCAACCAGAAGTGATAAAAAAAAAACGTTTCTTACAAATCTAGGCCAATAAATGCAGCATTAAGAGTGATTGGTTTTCCAATAGTTCCTGCAGTAAGGGAGACTTTGTTATTTGATCAATTTATACAATGGAAATGGCACAGCTAAAGCTAGACAAATCAATCCTCGACATAAGGAACTGCAGATGCTGGCTTACCTGGCACACAAGGCACAAAGTGTTGGAGTAACTCCACCGTTCAGGCAACATCTCTGGAGAATTGGATTGGTTACAATTTGGGTGGGTGCCTTTCTTTGCAGTGTTCTGCTTGTTCACAGTTGCGCATCTGTTTTTACTGCTTTCTTCACGTTTTTCTTCACCGCTCTCTGTCTACATCTCCTCCGGACACTATTTGCAATTTGCATCCTACATTTTCCTCTGTCTAATATGATGAGCAGTGATTGATCAGATTGCATGGGCACTTGCTCGCAGTTCTAAGGCACTGGGGACAGCTTGCACCAAGTGTAAGCCAGGCTGCATTGTCGTGAGGGTGAGTATACATCATCTACAAAGCAGCTACTTGAATTTGGAACCCTGATTCCACGCCTTCAATCGGTCATTTTGCTGCTGCCACCCGTGACTTGCTTCAGCAACAGTCAGTCACTTTTGTGACTGCTCAGCATGCTGTACTAAGACATGCCTACAGGTAAAAGACTCAGGAACAGCTTCTTCCCCTGTTATCAGGCTTCTGAACGGTCCTTCCATAAGCTAGGGTACTGTCCGATTCACCTCTACCCCATTGCAGACATTGGACTTTGTCTCTGGAACTGATGTGCTACAACGCTGAGACTATATCCTGCACTCTGTATCTTCCCCTTTGCTCCACCTATTATACGTGAGATTGCATTTATGTATGGTATTATCTGATCTGATTGGATAGCTTGCCAAACAAGGCTTTTCACTGGACCTCAGTACATGTGGCAATAATAGATTTCAACCTAAACCTGAAAGTGTCCAAAGATAGGCATAAAATGCTGGAGTAACACAGCGGGTCAGGCAACATCTCTGGAGAAAGGGTGACATTTCGTGTCACCCATCCTTTTTCTCCAGAGATGCTGCCTGTCCTGCTGAGTTACTCCAGTATTTTGTGTTTATCTTTGGAGTCTATCTTCGACCATCATCTGCAAGTCCTTCCTACACCTGAAAGTGTCCAATTAGTTAGAGCTTTTGCTCAGTGGTATTAACATCTCCCATCCATTAAGCAAGGCAATGAAAAGTAAAGAGCTGGAGTGGGTGCTGGCTCGACGGGCCGAATGGCCTACACCTGCACCTATTGTCTATTAGTCATGGTCTTCCCTGGGTAAAGCCAGAGCAGACGCAGAGCAGAATTATTCACACGACTTGGCTGCTGCTTATTCCATCTCAAATTTTTGCCTAATTATAGAATTCAAAAAGAGTGACTTTGCAGACTTTGTTCATCAACCACAGCAGATGGGCTCTGTAATGTGGTTTAGGATGCAACAATGGTGTACTTGTCACTAATCTTACAGTTGGAAAAGCACAATCTTTGTATGTTCAGGCTGGTTAAGGAAATGGAACCTTCCATAAACAAATCACGGCAGCAAAACATAAATAGAACTACATTAAATAATTCCCCAAATGACCTGCTTCCTGCCGCTTTGGTAAGTGTAACCTACTCCCTCAGTCCACAGGTCAGGTCAGGTCCATGTCAACCCGAATGTAGAAACAAGGAACTGCAGAGGCTGGTTTATACCAAACATAGACACAAAGTGCCGGAGTAACTCAGCGGGTCGGGCAGCATCTCTGGAGAAAAAAGATAGGTGACATTTCGGGTGGAGACCCTTCTTCAGACTCCTGACTTAGTTTGAACAGATAACTCATTCTATTTTTGTATGGTATATCTGATCTGATTAGATAGCATGCAAAACAAAGCTTTTCACTGTACATGTGGCGGCATAGTGACACATCGGTAGAGTTGCTGCCTTACAGCACCAGGGACCTGGGTTCCATCCAGACCATGGATGCTGTCTGGACAGAGTTTGCACGTTCACCCCGTGACCTGCGTGGGGTCTTTGGAAGATGCTGCCTACGGAGGCTCGCCAGGAGTTGATTTAGGGCAAACACAAGGGGCCCACAAATGAAGAGAACTAGGTATAGATTAAGAACAGCATCAACATTTTGAATGATTTCCAATATATTGAAGATACAAGATGAGAGGCTAGTCAGGAGCAAGCAGGAAGGGTGAAATCAACATTTAAGAATAAGTCAAACTGTTTTTTAACAGACATGGTTTAAATTGATATGAGAACATGGTGGGCTCATGGAATTTGGAAGGGATCCTGTTTGCTTGGAGGATAAACGCAATCACAGGCAGAGCGATCTGTTTCCATTTAATTCTAACATAAATAGACCAATTTCTGGCTTCATAAATTTTGCTAATACATTTACTTGCAAGCAAATCCTGTTCTGGAGGTTGTTGCATTTCCTGACAGAAGCCAATTCTCCTGAGATTTAAGATGCATTTTGAAATGGTTATAATTCAGTCTTATCTCTCACTGTCCCTGGCATCTGGCAGCCATCCCTAATGTGTAGGATTGAACAAGTGCACGGGTGATCGCTGGTCAGCGCGGACTCAGTGGGCCAAAGGGCCTGTTTCCGTTCTTTATCTCTAAACTAAATTTAAAAATCAAACCTAAACACTGGGTACGATTACTCGCACAGAAATGTCGAAGTCATATGCAGTACTGTACAACCAAAGAACGGCAGAGAATATACAAACATACGTGGAAATAATTAACGCCCTTCCTGTTCACATGCTTTGCTTCTTTGCCCACATCTAATTGCCTATATATAAAACCAAGCCTTTTCCTAGCTGACTGCTTTGAAGTTTTTAGTGATGCCTCGTTTTACCATTGGAGGGTGGAAGATGTTCAGTAAATAGCAATTTTTATTTTGCCCCAGATGTAATTTTGAGTAAAAAGGGTTGTGTTTGCCAAAGTGAAGATTGCTTCCTTAGACGGAGTTTAAAGTGTGTGAGAGTGGCGGAGAGCGTGTACAAATTGATAGACTTTATTTGTCCAAACATCACCTAATGTGAGTGCTCAATACACCTGAAACATTAATTCTGTGACCATCAACATATTGAACAGAAACGTTGCTTTCAACCTATGGTTTTGCTTCACCACCTCCCCAAGACATCGCTCATTGTTTGGTTTTCCATCCAGCTGCCAACCTGTCAACTGAACAGTTTATGCATGTGATATGTTTTGTCAGCCTATCAAAGTTACGTGCTGAGGACAGTCTTCAAAGGGATTACTTCCTCATCAGAATCATTCAATGTAATGAATGTTGATCCATCTACTTGTTCAGGCTATCCAATTATAATTCAAGCCAAATCGTGTCATTAGTGATAGGAGCAGAATTAGGCGGCCCATCAAGTCTACTCCACCATTCAATCATGGCTGATCTATCTCTCCCTCTTAACCCCATTCTCCTACCTTCTCTCCTCTATGCCCTAGAAATTTCTTAGTTACACAACCAGTAGTAGCATTTTTCTGCTGCCCTTCTGTGCATGGGGAATAAAGTCTAGTCCGGGGATGGGGAACCTGCGGCCTTCTAGGCCATTAAGTGCGGCCTTTTGAATGAATCCAAATTTTGTAGAACAAATCCTTTTATTTTTATTAATATGTTTTTGTTCGTCTTTTATTATTTTTATTTTAATCTTAAAATGAACGTATTTAAAATACCAAAGAGTAAAAGAAGATTCAACAAAATAATCCTCCCCTCATGAAAAATGCTTTCTTGCTTTCCAACCACTTATTGCTGCGTATCTACATTCTCCTACCTAACCCAAATCAAGAGGCCCTTAAGGTCACAAATGACGGATATCTACCCATCTAGAAGATCAGCTGAAACTGCGTACCTCCATGTTGCAACCAAATATTCAAATGCTTTCCCACAAAAAGCCGACACAACAAAGTCATTAAAAGGTACACAAAAATGCTGGAGAAACTCAGCGGGTGCAGCAGCATCTATGGAGCGAAGGAAATAGGCAACGTTTCGGGCCGAAACCCTTCTTCAGACTTGGACATAGTCGCTCCATAGATGCTGCTGCAACCGCTGAGTTTCTCCAGCATTTTTGTGTACCTTCGATCTTCCAGCATCTGCAGTTCCTTCTTGAAAACAAAGGTTCAGTGGGATAAGGGCAGATGGGCCAAGTGAAGATGGGGCACCTTGTTTGCATGGGCAAGTTGGGCCGAAGGGCCTGTTTCTGTGCTGTATGGTGTAATTATATGTCTTTCCTGGGTATAGATTTCAAGTCTTTCCTGGGTATAGATTGCACAATGAATAACTAATCTCAAACAGAATGATTTAATTTCTGACATTTAACTTTTAGCCATTTTGTATGAAACTTCTAATCCAACCACAAGAATCTTGGCTGAGCGTACGTTAGTCAAATTTCAACGACACTATTTTAGAAAAGTAAAACGAGGTTTGAATAATTCATTTTTCACTGATGATTAATTTTCATTTCAGTGTGCACTGTGTCAAGCCTCATTTAAGGCAATAAAATAGAAGAATTTGTGAAATGGTAATTAGAGCTCCACATTGGGTCAAGATGTACTTGAAGCATTGTTTGTGGTTTTATTTGAAGCAAAGTACCCATAAAAATTACTGAATATTTTGCCAGTAATGCAGAGTTACAAATGTTGGTCTATTTCTGCCAAAATTGCCGTCTCACCCATTTTTATAGCTCCTTATGGGTTCAGAATTTTTTCACATCAGTCGAAACCCCTCTGTGACACCACTGTTCATGACGTTTCTATGATGTAAAAGATTTAATCACAAGGAAAATTATGGTAAGCCAATCTTCAAAGGTGAAAGGAAAAATCGTTTAAGAAGGAACTGCAGATGCTGGAAAATCGAAGGTACACAAAAATGCTGGAGAAACTCAGCGGGTGCAGCAGCATCTATGGAGCGAAGGAAATAGGCAACGTTTTGGGCCGAAACCCTTCCGGGTTTCTGCCCGAAACGTTGCCTATTTCCTTCAGGGTTTCGGCCCGAAACGTTGCCTATTTTCTTCAGGGTTTCGGCCCGAAACGTTGCCTACCCCCTGCCCTCCATAGATGCTGCTGCACCCGCTGAGTTTCTCCAGCATTTTTGTGTACCAAAGGATAAAATGTACTAGGAACCCGAGGGGCACCTGTTTAACACAGTGGGTGGTGGGTGTATGGAACGAGCTGCCAGAGGAGGTAGGGACTATCACAACATTTAAAAGTCATGCTGACATGGATACGGAAGGTCTCGTGGGATGTGGGAAAAACGTGGGCAGATGGGACTAATGTAGATGGGGAATCTTGTTGGGCATGAATAGGTTGGGCTGAAGGACTGTGTTTCCATGCAGTATGACTCTATGACGCAAACCACATTCCATGTAACAAACTGTTGAGTTATATGCCCTGTTATTGCAGGTTCCATTATTAGTGCATGATCATTTGTGGCAGGGAAGAATATCCAGTGGACTTGTGATCAAAATGTTCACTCGTTTGAGCTGTTCTCTCATTAGTTTCATGAAAATTGCAGTTATTTTGTCGTGGATGAGTTGGGTCGAAGGGCCTGTTTCCATGCTTCATGCCTCTATTTACCCTGGAAGCTTCAAGACATTGTTACAGTCGTGCATCAATTAGCACCAGAAGGTTGACATATTTAACACATAGTTATCCTTTAATAGATGTTTAAGAAAGAACTGCGGATGCTGGAAAAATCAAAGGTGGACAAAAATGCTGGAGAAGCTCAGCGGGTGAGGCAGCATCTGTGGAGTGAAGGAAATAGGCGACGTTTCGGGACGTTTCAAACATCAGCCTGAAGAAGGGTCTCGACCCGAAACATCACCTACCTTCCTCTTTAATAGATGTGATTCAGTTTCTGCAACAACACTTCAATATCTCTCATGTAAAAAGAGAATAATTGAAACTGTAAGATTACTCCCATGATGGAATGGTGAATCTCTGGAACCCTCTGCCACAGAGGGTAGTTGAGGCCAGTTCATTGGCTATATTTAAGAGGGAGTTAGATGTGGCCCTTGTGGCTAAGGGGATTAGGGGGTATGGAGAGAAGGCAGGTACGGGATACTGAGTTGGATGATCAGCCATGATCATATTGAATGGCGGTGCAGGCTCGAAGGGCCGAATGGCCTACTCCTGCACCTAATTTCTATGTTTCTGTGTTTCTATGTAGTAAAATGGATTTTCTTTATTTTTAAATGTGAAGAAACTAATAGCAAATGTTACCTGCCATTTAGCAGAGATTATAACAATATTTTATTCCCGAGAACACATAAGGTTTCAGAGTCATTAAATTAACATTTTCAAAATATTAAGGGAAAGTGATGGAATATATAAGAACATTTATTTTTGCTGCTTCAAATAGAGGTGGGGGTGGTGTAGCCCTTGATGCAGCCATGTGTAAAGCTAACAAAACACTTTAGCTTGCAGAGAGATGAAAAAGCTTGGAAACGTCCAGAAAAATCCTTGATTGCTTGTTGATTTTTTTTCTGATATTGTAGATTTTCTTTAAACTATAGGTCATAAGGTCATAAGTGATAGGAGCAGAATGAGGCCATTCTGTCCTTCAAGTCTACTCTGCCATTCAATCATGGCTGCTCTATCTCTCCCTCCTAACCCCATTCCTCTGCCTTCTCCCCATAACCTCTGACACCCGTACTAATCAAAAATCTATCTATCTCTGCCTTAAAAATATCCACTGACTTGGCCTCCGCTGCCTTCTGTGGCAAAGAATTCCACAGTTTCACCACCCAGGTATTTATAAATATAGGACAAAGATGGTCTTTGATTACAGATCAGCCGTGAAGTTGAATAAAGGATGGGTTAGCAGGATAAATTGCCTAATCTTGATCGAATATTTATATATGTCCCATTACAATGTTTCAATGTCACCTACTGAAAGTCATTAGTTGGTATTGACCTGAACTAATTCATGTTGTGTGGTCACAGTGCAACTTGAGGAGATGGCTTAAATACTTCATTGCAAATGAAGACCTTTATTGAAGTTAAGGATATACAACATTCTTCACTTAAAATCTAATTGGCACCTACGTTTTTAACACCAATAATCTCCTTTTTAATTAAATGACTTTTACATGATTCACCGTGTAGATGTTATGAAATTAAACTCAATGTTACAATAATTATATATTTTGGCACCATTGACTGGTCCATCGGGCACAATATTTTACAGCGGAACACTCTGCATGTGTATCTTGGCCTTTTTTTTATTTTGTCTGGTTCAATTCAAATTACTGCCAAGTATTTGTGCTTTGGTTCCAGTTTATGGAATATAATGTGGGTGAAAGCTGGATTGAAAGGCATGCTGGGACCAAAGAGTGGAATAAAGAGGGCAAAGTCTTCACAAGACACCCCCGTGCAACGTTAAAGGGCCTGTCCCACTTGCCGATTTTTTCAGCGACTGCCAGCGTCATATCAGTGTCGCCACAAGATTTTGAACATTTCACAATCCAATGGCGACAAAAAAATGTTGCAACACTTGAACAAACACCGCGCGTCAAACGCCATCACACCGTGTCACGCCTTCACTTTTACAGTGACCTGATACGTCAGTCAATGCCGGCAGTCGCCAAAAAACTCACCAAGTGGGACAAGCCCTAGACATTTGATGACTTGAGAACGTGCGGGTGATGCATGTGGTGATAATGTGAGACTCTCCACCGCACATGGCCATTACGATTAATTGCCTGGATGCATTTGAACATTAATTAGCTGTACAAATGAGAGAGAAATGAATAAAAGGAATAATAGCGTTAGATTAAGATGAATTATCTTGATGGAAGGCTCATGTGGAGCATAAATTAGATAAATGGCTTGACTGCCATAAATTGAACGTAATTATATGAAAGTGAAGAATAATGTCTGCTGGTCATCGACTTCCTCCACACATTTATTTTGGTGACATTAACATTGAATATTACAGTGAAACAGGTGCACATCTCTTATCCCTGCTTCTCCATCACACTCACAAGGAGTTATACAAATCTGCTGCAATCATCCAAGGAGGTCAAATAACAACTAGTTGGTATTATGAAGGTGAGAGTTATGTTGCATAACTGATGAGCTGCTGCTGGTGTAAGATATGAACAATACAAGTCAGGCCTCCAGTAGGTTCTGAACCATTCCTCACCGTAACATCAACTAACACTACAAGATGAGGTTTAGGTTTATTATTGCCAAGTGTACCAAGTTACGGTGAAAAGCTTTGTTTTGCATACAATGCAATCGTTTTTCTCTGAGATCTTCAGTTTCCTCTCAGACTCCAAAGACATACAGGTTTGTAGGTTAATTAGCTTGGTATAAGTGTAAATTGTCTCTAGTGTGCGAAGGATAGTGTTAATGTGCAGGGAACGCTGGTCGATGCGGACACAGTGGGCCAAAGGGCCTGTTTCCGCGCTGTATCACTAAAAGTAAAACATCTCTTAGGCAGCATCTCTGGAGGACATAGATAGGTGACGTTTCACAGAGTGCTGGAGTAACTCAGCGGGCCAGGCAGCATCTGTGGAGAACATGGATAGGTGACGTTTCACAGAGTGCTGGAGTAACTCAGCGGGTCAGGCAGCATCTGTGGAGAACATGGATAGGTGACGTTTCACAGCGTGCTGGAGTAACTCAGTGGGTCAGGCAGCATCTGTGGAGAACATGGATAGGTGACGTTTCACAGAGTGCTGGAGTAACTCAGCGGGTAAGGCAGCATCTGTGGAGAACATGGATAGGTGACGTTTCACAGAGTGCTGGAGTAACTCAGTGGGTCAGGCAGCATCTGTGGAGAACATGGATAGGTGACGTTTCACATAGTGCTGGAGTAACTCAGCGGGTAAGGCAGCATCTGTGGAGAACATGGATTGTTGACGTTTTGGGTCGGGATCTTTCTGAAGTCTCTCACTAAGGCCTAATGTAATTGCAGTAAAACACCTTTCCTCTTGTACTTAAATCCTCTCTTAATAAAGGTAACACTGATCCCCTTTCAGTGCCTTCTGTTTAAGGACAGATAGGTGCTTTTGAACATCAATGTCACAATATCTCTCACCATTTAAAAAGATCATGTAAGTAATTGAAGACATAAAACAGGTTTAAAACTAATGAAAACATAAATTTATTTTAAATATGTAGTTAAGGAACTGACTTAAAACATTATTTTTGACCAAGGTAATAAAAAATCATTGATGTGCACTTATGTTTACGATCCAAATTGGCATTGCTTTCAAATGAACAGGACAGTGAGATGAATATTAAAAAAAAGGACACAAAGTGCTGGAGTAACTCAGCGGGTCAGGCAGCATCTGTGGAGAACATGGATAGGTGACGTTTCACAGAGTGCTGGAGTAACTCAGCGGGTCAGGCAGCATCTGTGGAGAACATGGATAGGTGACGTTTCACAGAGTGCTGGAGTAACTCAGCGGGTCAGGCAGCATCTGTGGAGAACATGGATAGGTGACATTTCACAGAGTGCTGGAGTAATTCAGCAGGTCAGGCAGCATCCCTGGAGGCACAAAACCTCACCAATCCATGTTCTTCAGAGATGCTACCTGAAGTGCAGAGTTACTCCAGCACTTTGTGTTTTTGTGTGTATTGTTGAAGGCCTGGATAGTGTGGATGTGGAGAGAAGGTTTCTACTAATGGGAGAGTCTAGGACCAGAAGGTACCGCATCAGAATAAAAGGACATACCTTTAGAAAGGAGATGAGGTGGAATTTTGTTAGTCAGAGGGACTATCTGTGGAATTGGTTGCAACAGAAGGCTGTGGGGGCAAAGTCATTGGGTATTTTTAAAGTGGAGATTAACAAATTGTTGATTATTAAGGGTGCATAGGTTGTGGAGAGAAGGCAGAATAATGAGATTGAGAGGGAAAGATAGATCAGCCATGATTGAATGGTGGATTAGACTTGATGGGCCAGATGGCCTAATTCTGCTCTTCTGACTCAAGAACCAGCATCAGCAGTTCCTAGTTTCAACAGTGACAAGTATGCCTGCCAAGATTGGCACTACACCAGACAACCAAGCAACAAAAAGCATGGTCAGACCTTAGCAGGCAATATTATTGCAAATGTTCTCTCCGTAGGGCTTTTACATCTCAGGATCCATGGTATTTTTTACTCTTAGTTGTCTGAGATATCGTTTCAACATATTAAAAGCTACAAAAATAGGCAACCATTGTCTGTGTTTAGACTCCAACAGGATTAAAACTGTCAGAGTTCAGACTACTTGAACACAGCCCCAGGAAATTTACTTTATAAAGATTAACATAACATTTGAATACTCCTGGACTACATTTAGATTTTAGTTATTTAATATTTATTGTTCTTACTTCTTCAGGCATTTGCTTATGGAGATAAATTCTGATATTCCATGTCTGCTTGGATTTCATAATAAATGTTACTTAGCCCTTATTGTATCCAGAACATTCCACTCAAGAGCATAGCATTAAAAACTCCTTGGAGAGTTATTAATAAACAATCCTTCTTCTGTTGGTAACTCCCTCCAGCTTCACATTTCAGATGGTATTAAGAGCATCAAGCCTTAAGGATTATACAGTTGACATCATGGCTATTTTGGATTTTTTACTAATTCCAGCATGACACCCTATTTTTATAATTCTCATCAACTGTTTGAAATACTAATGCCAGAAAATTCAAGCAGGGCATTCCAAACACTTGAGGATGGATGGATCTTGCATGAGTGCTATGAACCAAGAGGAGGTAACGTTACCACTCGGTTGAGGGCCCTACACTGCTCATTGTGGGTGTTAGAACTGCTGCCTCACAGCACCAGAGAGCCAGGTTCGATCCCGACTATGGGTGCTGTTTGTACAGAGTTTGTACGTTCTCCCCGTGACCTGCATGGGATTTCTCCGAGATCTTCGGTTTCCTCACACATTCCAAAGACGTGCAGGTTTGTAGGTTAATTGGTTTAGTATAAATATAAATTGTCCCTGGTGTGTGCAGGATAGTGTTAATGTAAGGGGATCGCTGGTCGGTGCAGATCTGTGTTGGCCGAAGGGCCTGTTTCCGCGCTGTATCTCTAAATTATATATTTTTATACTCACTGGTCTGACTGCTTGCAAGTTCTCCCTCCCCTTTAACCACCACCAACTCTGCCCACTCCAACTACCTGGCACTAACTAGGTCAATGAAGTGATCATTTATAATTAAAACTTACACTGCGACAATGAATTTGATGCCCTTCAGAATTCCAAGTCTAGAACTCAAACATAGACCAATACAGGACAGGAACCGGCCCTCTGCTCCACAAGATCTGTGCCAAACATAATGCCAAGGCCAACTCTTAGCTACCCGCACATAATCCATATTCCTCCATTCCTTGCATATCCACATGCACATGCAAAAGTTATTTAAATGCTACTATTGTATCTGCCTTCACCACTGCTTCTGGCAGCGGGTTCCAGGCACCCATCACCCTCCGTGTAAAAAAACGTAACCCCGCACATCTCTTTTAAACTTTGGCCTTCTTATCTTGAAGCTAAGTTCGCTTTGACATTCACACCTGGGGAAATCCCACTGAGTTACACCAGCACTTTGGGTTTTTTTGTTACCATCACCTGCAGTTCCTTGTTTCGACATTTGACTGCTCCACTGGAAAATCCCCTCGAGGTTTGCTTACTTTGAAGAAGTTCTCCTCCTCTCTCTGATGGGACTTTGTGAAACTCTCCCTCTGTGATTCCTGCTGCTCTCTTGCGCAATGACCTTGTTCTGACCCAGACTGACTACCACAGGCACATGTGTTTCCTCAACACTTACCTGCGTCGCCACCTTGTAACACCTGGCTTCAAACCCTGTTTCCAGGCCTCCCATTTCAGGCCCAAACAAGATTTCAGATGACTACACTCGATTCATCGGTTTTGCAACAGTTCTCCTTCCATGCCCTGTCTACAATCCCCGGCACACACCGGCACCAGGAGGCTCTCGCTCTGACTCTCCTGCAGCTCCGGGCCTCACCCAAGGCTCTTGAAAGACTTGATTCACCTGTTGGATGAAGTACATCAAAGCAGGCATGGATGATGCTGGTGATACTCAGCAGGTCAAGATGTATCTGTGGGAAGAGCAACAGCGTTGATGTTTCGTGTCAGAGATCCTGAGGCAGAACTGGGAAGGAGATCAAAAGAACGTCAAGCTACAAGGTGGTTGTAGGAGGGGCTGTCTCTGGTAAGACTGGGTTGTTTAGTTTAGTTTAGAGATTCAGCATGGAAAGGGTCATTTGGCACACCGACCAGTGATGCCCGCACACTTACACTATGCTACACACACTTAAGGACAATTTACAATTTTACCGAAGCCAATTATCCTAGAACCCTGTACGTCTTTGTAGTGTGGGAAGAAACTGGAGCACCCGGAGAAAACCCACACAGGTCACAGGGAGAAACTCCGTATAGACTGCACCTATTGTCAGGAGGATCAAACCCGGGTCTCTGGCGCTGTGAGGCAGCAACTATCTATGTGCCACCGGGTGATCATGGAGATACATTTTAATTTTCTGGCTTCACATCTCACCCCTGCTCACAATGCACAATGCATTTCGTTGTCTCTGTACTGTACACTGACAATGACAATTAAAATTGAATCTGAATCTTGAGTCTTTTGCTTTTCATCTCTGGCTTTGTTCAGCCATCTGCCAATCAAACTAGGCTTGGTAACTATTTTAATGTTCCAAGTATCTTTACAACTTTAAAATGGCGTCTCTTGCACAGGCAAGGGCATGTTTGTGGGGAAACCTAGCTCACCTCACAAAAGAGCAGACAACTCATGATAGTGATAACAAGGATCTGCAGATGCTGGCTCACCAAAGTAAGACACAGAGTGCTGGAGTAACTCAGTGGGACAGGCAGCATCTGTGGAGAACATGGATAGGTGACGTTTCACAGAGTGCTGGAGTAACTCAGCGGGGGTCAGGCAGCATCTGTGGAGAACATGGATAGGTGATGTTTCACAGAGTGCTGGAGTAACTCAGCGGGTCAGGCAGCATCTGTGGAGAACATGGATAGGTGACGTTTCACAGAGTGCTGGAGTAACTCAGCGGGTGCAGCAGCATCTATGGAGCTAAGGAAATAGGTAACGTTTCGGGCTGAAACGTTGCCTATTTCCAGAAGAGTTTCGGCCAGAAACGTTGCCTATTTCCTTAGCTCCATAGATGCTGCTGCACTATAACGCAGTGGGTCAGGCAGCATCTGTGGAGAACATGGATAGGTGACGTTTCACAGAGTGCTGGAGTAACTCAGTGGGTCAGGCAGCATCTGTGGAGAACATGGATAGGTGATGTTTCACAGAGTGCTGGAGTAACTCAGTGGGTCAGGCAACATCTGTGGAGAACATGGATAGGTGACGTTTCGGGTCAAGACCCTTCTTCGGACTAATTACAGGGTGGGGTGGGGCAGGAGAGAAAACTGAGAATGGGGAAGGGTAGGCAAAGCATGGCTGATAATCAATGAACACAGGCGAGGGGGTTTTCTTTGACAGGCAGATTGTTGGATAAAAGACTCAATATAACGTGTTATGTTAATCTGACATTTTGATCTCGAATCTCCAGTTGTCTCTTAATTTTGCGCAGGTGAATAAATATTCAGCAGAATGAAGGAATCACACTCCATTCCTGCAACCCCAACACTATTAATGAAAGGGCTCACCTACTTCTGAACAGTCCTCCCATTCAACTCTACTCCATTGCGGACATTGGACTTTGTCTATGGGAGGGAGGTTGGTAGGACCAGTGTAGCTGGGGCACGTTGGCCGGTGTGGGCAAGTTGGGCCTAAGGGCCTTCTCTGTTATCAGGCTTCTGAATGGTCCTTCCATAAGCTAGGGTACTGTCCGATTCACCTCTATCCCATTGTGGACATTGGACTCTGTCCCTGGAATGCAGAGACCTATATTCTGTACTCTGTATCTTCCTCTTTGTTCTATCTGTTGTACTTGAGTTTGATTTGATGGTAAATGTATATATTATCTGATCTGTTTGGATAACAACATTTTTCACTGTACCTGAGTGCCCATAACACTAATAAACATAAACCTAAACCTCAACCTAATTTAGAATGCGTTCCTGTTGATTTATTCCAGCAGTTGCAATCATTCTACAAATATTTGCTGCTTATTTCTGTGGTTTCATGTAGCAAATGGTGTGCCAGCTGCTAAAGATTTAATGATCACTTCAAAGCATGTGAACAAAATTAGTTGATCCCAAACACTGGCGCATTAGTGGACATTCCTCTTGAAATACAGAACGTCTGAGAGAATTAGTGAAGAGCATGAAGTGCACGTCAAGCTGACAGAGAGGAGTATGAAGAGGGAAAAAGGTCCAGTCAGCAGGAGCTTAACCTATGACGAGCGTTTGTTTCAACCTCCCAAAATGCAAGGTCTCGACCCGAAATGTCACCTGTCCCCATGCTCTCCAGAGATGCTGCCTGACCTGTTGAGTTACTCCAGCATTTTGTGTCCTTTTGTGTTTCCACAGAATGCAACACTGAACTAAATTCCTTTAGCCGTTTCTCATCTCAATTGCCCAGCTGATCAAGATCCAGCTATTTTCTTTGTTAATCATCTTCACTGTAAAATACCACGTATTTTACTTCCATCTGCCAGCTTACTCATCATAGAAACATAGAAACATAGAAATTAGGTGCAGGAGTAGGCCATGCCCCTTCGAGCCTGCACCGCCATTCAATATGATCATGGCTGATCATCCAACTCAGTATCCCGTACCTGCCTTCTCTCCATACCCCCTGATCCCCTTAGCCACAAGGGCCACATCTAACTCCCTCTTAAATATAGCCAATGAACTGGCCTCAACTACCCTCTGTGGCAGAGAGTTCCAGAGATTCACCACTCTCTGTGTGAAAAAAGTTCTTCTCATCTCGGTTTTAAAGGATTTCCCCCTTATCCTTAAGCTGTGACCCCTTGTCCTGGACTTCCTTGCCTTGTACATTCTCATCCAATCATTGATATAAATGTAAACGCCTTGAGAAGAAATAAGGGAGCAGAAGGCCTAGGTATTCAAGGATAGCCAGCGGTGTAATTATAGTCAGGGATCTAGAAATGGTGGAGCCCAGACATCTTTGAACTCCAGAAGTAGAGAGGTGTGAGGCTGCAAAAGGATTTGAAAGCAAAGATTAAAACTTTAAACATGAGGGTCTTTGTTACACTAAAGGGTTTAAATGGTTTTGCAATATATTCAGCAATACAATAATGTGATAGTGATTTAAAACATCTTAATATCTATGGCCTCTTGAAAAGTTTCCAAGGTGTTTCAAATCCAGGATCTCTAGTTTGAAAGCAGGTTTTATTAATACTCGAATACCAATAACATCTCAGCTTTCCTTGTGAGAGATGTTTAAATAGTATATTGCTGGCATTGTCCCTGTAAAGTCAAATATTTCCCTCAGAATATCTGGCAAAGTCTGATTATTCTAGGTCGAATACATTGCAGCTTTTTGGCAGATTACACGTTCTGCTTCTTTCTTGGGAGGACGTGGAGTATGATTGAAAAGAATTCCCAGAAAATGTGCCCAGTGATGAATAGTTAAGTATTTGACAAATGCTGGATCGACACATCTTGGACTTAACTGAAACAGCCACTCTATCCAAAATGCAATCTAATATTTCAAACCTGTGCATGCCAAGTGGGATACCTGCTATCCAATCGTATCAGATAAGACTGTACATAATACAATCAAGACAAACTCAAGTCTAAAGTTTAAATTCCATTTGGAATATTTTGGAGGACCAAGAAACCAAGAACCAAGAACTAAAGGGTACGATACAGAGTGCAGAATATTCTCAGCATTCCAGCATAAAAGCTCCAGAGAAAAAGTCCAATGTCCGCAATGGGCTAGAGGTGAATCGGACAGTACCCTAGTTTATGGAAGGATTGTTCAGCAGTCTGATAACAGAAGGGAAGAAGTTGTTCCTGAGTCTGGTTCGTGTTTTCACACTGCTGAACTTTTTCTCTGATGGGTGCAGGGAGAAGAAAGAATGACCAGGATGGGACAAGTCTGACTATATTGGCTGCTTTTCCGAGGCAGCGTGAAGTGTAGATGGAGTCCATGGTGGGGGTGTGTGGTCTGTGTGATGGACTGGGCTACATCTACAACTCGCTGCAACTTCTTGTGGTCTTGGGCAGAGCTGGTCCCAAACCAAGCCCGACAATAAGCTTTCTATGGTGCAGCTGTGGAAGTTTATAGGTTTGTAAGAGCCAGTTGTTATGCCTACATTCCACCATGCAATACCTGTTTATACGCCAGCAACTCCTTCCTGTTAGTTTGCTGTAGAGAATTAAAGCACACACAACAGCAACAACGTTTGTATAAAGAGAATAGGCAGGATGAATGTACCCGCCAAGAATTTAAATTGATTATAGTCAGGGTTAATAGTGCTAAGAAGTTCAAGAGTTGGGAAACCAGTTTTGAAACCAATTAAAATTCTGCTCCATCAAGCATCAGATCCCAGTGGGTGGAAATTGCTTTCTCCAGAAGCTCAAACAATATTCCTCTCTAGATTCTCTGGGCAAAGACACTGGATTTATGGTGTAGCTTGAGTGTGACTGACAAGCAAAAATATCATAATACAATGATCAAGTTACAAGGGGACCTATAGAAGGAACAGAAGGAATAAATAAGCCTGGGGCATATTTTTATTAGTATTCTGCTTTATTGACTTGGAACTAAAGACCAGTTTATGCACTAGAATACATCACAATACGTTATAAGTAGGTTTATGAAAGATGGGAGTGACTTAAATATTCCTTTTCTCCATAGATGCTGCCTCATCCGATGATTTTCTCCAACATTTTGTCTACCTTTGACTTCAATATTCCATGCACTCAGCCCGCTGAGTTTCTCCAGCATTGTTGTGTACCTTGGAGCTGGGTGGTAGAGGTTGTAGGTTTGGGAAGTACATTGATGCAGTTCCTTCTTAAACAAAGTGATGAGAGGCTTGGCTTTGAACATCCAAAGTAAGCATCATGAAAGCTCTCTGAAGTTACCATGGGGTTGGAAACTGGAGAGTTTGAATCCAGAAACGGTGAAGGTATGATGATATCTGCCCATGAAAATAACACGTGACTATGAAAGAAACCATGAAGAGGAACATTACATCTGCCAATGGCCCTTGTCCTCTGGGTGGTAGAGGTTGAAGGTTTGGGAAGTACATTGATGCAGCTCACACTCAGTTGCTGCTGCCCATCTTGTGCATATTGTGCATGGAAATGGCCAATGTTTAAGACAGTTCCCCAAAGTGGGGTACACATACCCCCAGTGGTATGCGAACGGTCTTCAGGGGGTACGCGGCAATTTTCAGCTATGTGCTACTGAAACATAGATTCATTATTAGAAAAAAAGTACTATGGCTACAAATTATTTTATACATACATATTTGCAAAGAAATTATATATTTGGTATGAATTCTCCAACTCGAGTTGTGATAGCTGCTGCATTTGGGGCTTGCAGACTCCCGCGCGACAATTTTTATTGACATTTACAATGAAATACATAGAAACAAAGAAAATAGATGCTGGAGTAGGCCATTCGGCCCTTCGAGCCCTGCACCGCCATTCAATATGATCATGGCTGATCATCCAACTCAGTATCCTGTACCTGCCTTCTCTCCATACCCCCTGATCCCTTTAGCCACAAGGGCCACATCTAACTCCCTCTTAAATATAGCCAATGAACTGGCCTCGATTGTTTTTAACGAGGGGTACAAGATGCTTACGAAAATTTATGAAGGGGTATCAAAACTTTGGGAGTCACTGTTTTAAGATAATGGTGAAAAGCAGATAAAATAGACTGATTTATTTCTGGAATGAGACTTGCGTTCTGATTCAGTTGCATTCCCCAGACTGCATTATATCTCTTCACTGCTAATTCAGACCTGATGGGCAAAATAAAGACGGTGAGTGATCACGAGGGGAGCAATGTACCACAGGATAGTCAGCCTCCGACTTGGTCAGGACTTCACAGTCATTCTGTGGTTAAT
This sequence comes from Leucoraja erinaceus, assembly GCF_028641065.1. Classification (NCBI taxonomy): domain Eukaryota; kingdom Metazoa; phylum Chordata; class Chondrichthyes; order Rajiformes; family Rajidae; genus Leucoraja; species Leucoraja erinaceus. Next base: position 1,363,820 of record NC_073394.1, read on the forward strand.
TCAGTTGAATTCCTGCTTATTATTGACTCACCACATTCATGGTGATGAAGTCAGTGAAGTTCATGCCTTTGGAAGCAAAAGAGAATGCAGATGTAGAAGAAGAGCAGAACTGTGGAAGTTTTTCTTTTTACCCATTCGGTCCAAGTCAGCAGTGAAGAGATATAGCACAGTGGTGGGATGGAACTGAATCAGAACTCAAGTTTGATTCCAGAATAGATCATTCCATCTGCCTTTCACCATTATCTTAAACATTGACTATTTCCATGCTCGGCAAGTCAAGCAGCATCTGTGGAGGCAAAAGGTGCAGAAATGTCGACACTCCTTTTGCTTCCACCAAAGCTGCTTGACCAGCTGAGTTCTACCAATGGTCTGTTTTTGACCATTACACTATTGTGTGTCAATCAATAATTAACTTATTTCTTGCTCTGAAGTGTTATTCAATTATCAATTGTAAGCATGAATGTTGTTTGAATGTTTGTTCTTAACCAGGCTTCGTTTTGGACATCCAAAATATGTATCATGAAAGCTCCCATGGGGTTGGAAACTGGAGAGTTTGAATCCAGAAATGGTGAAGCTATGGTGATATCTGCCCATGAAAATAACACGTGACTATGATCCTGGGCTTACTTAATACCAATGTGTATTGCTTCATTGTTTAAGGAATTGCGAATGGAGCTCAATATAGTCAGCTTCACTGAGCAATCCAACTTATTGTGGATGAACATTTGTTGATGCAGAAGCTCAATGGCCTTGGATCCATATATGTCTGTCTGTCTGCCTGTCTGCCTGTCTGCCTGTCTGTCTGGTTTACAGTACCATGACCTCTAGGGGTCCAAATGACAATTAAATTGACTCTTGACTCTCTTGACTTGACTCTTGATGTTCTGTTGTGCTGCTGAAAGTAAGAATGTCATTGTTCTATCTCGAACATAGGACAATAAAACACTCTTCACTCTTGATGTGTTGGGACTGCCTGGTCCTTCTGATAGTTTTTCACTTGACCCCAACTTCAGTTAATAAGAGCACATTATGTTACATATTGTCAAAATCATCTTTAGGGCAGTTTCAAGATTCAGCATTTGTCTGGGTTTGGTTTAGGGACGGGAGTTGACTGGTTTTGATGGAATACAACCAGGACTGGTGAAATAATTTATTTTCACAATTCTGTTTCAGCAAAAGTGCCGACTGTGAATGAATCCAATGGTTGTTACAATATATTCAACAGAATGCTAACGTGCGGGAAGGGAGCGCGCTATAAGATTACAGCGTGCAGTACACGCTTAACCTAATCACCATTGAGGATTTAATGTGAGTTTCCCGGTTCAATAACAACCAGATCCAACGTAATGTGTTCGACCTGAAACATGAACTCTATTTCCACAGATGCTGACTGGCCTGCTGAATGCGGAAGCATGCCCCAATTTTGTGTCAGTCCATCGCGGGATCTGCAACGGAAAATGGGGAAAGAGAACTGTACATGGAAAGATTCAGTTCTGCAGCAATTATGGCGACATTGGAGGCCACTGGCCACCTTTCCACTTTACACGTCTAAGGTTGTTGAGCGTACTTTTATTTGGAATAAATCACAATAAATAAAATAGCAAAACATACGTTGTTGTCCTAAATGCACAGAGTCTCTTGTCCAGAGTTGGGGAATCGAGGACCAGAGGGCGTAGCTTTAAGGTGAAGGGGAAAAGAATTAATAAGAATCCGAGGGGTGACTTTTTCATACAAAGGTTGGTGGGTGTATGGAATAAGCTGCCAGGGGAGGTAGTTGAGGCTGGGACTGTCCCATCGTTTAAGAAACAGTTAGACAGGTACATGGATAGGACAGGTTTGGAGGGATATGGACCAAGCGAAGGCAGGTGGGACTAGTGTAGCTGGGACATGTTGGCCGGTGTAGGGAAGCTGGGCCGATGGGCATGTTTCCACGCTGTATCACGCTATGATTCCATCAGTGCCTGTGCGTGTGTGTGTGTGTGTGATTGCATCGCCGCGCATGTGAAAGAAATTAATCGCTCTACGCCTCGATTCACAGTAAGTAGCAAATGTTTTCCATCGCCCGCAGAAATGTAGCTTGAGATTTCGAAAATAAATTGGGTTAGATTGGTGAGAAAAGTGCGTGTAGACTTTAGCGCGCAAGAGTGGCGATGGAACGAACAGTGGATTTTCTTTATTAATTGCACAGTTTTGGAGTTTGAATAACTGAGGGCGCTAAGGAAAGGCCGAGAACGGAGCTGGTTCGGAAATTTAGCCCAAACAAACGCAGGAAAAGAAACTGGTGTTTAAGAAGGAACTGCAGATGCTGGAAAAATCGTAGACGAAAATGCTGGAGAAACTCAGCGGGTGAGGCAGCATCTATGGAGCAAGGAATAGGCGACGTGTCGGGTCGAGAGACCCTTCTTCAGACTGAAATCGGAAAATCGGAAAAGAAACGGAAATGGTTTTGTTGATTGCGTTTTAAATCTTGCTGCTGTTGTAAATGTTAGCTGGCTGGTTCCGACTGGTTTCTGGTCACACACGATGTGAACTCTGTAAACGGGACAAGCCCGAGAGAATAAAGACGTGATTAAAATCGAAAAGTCGGTGTTGCTTCGTGCGGAGAGGTGGCGACGTGAGTTTAGCGCTAATGTCTGCGGGCGGCGTATCCCGCGGGGTCGCAGAGGGGAGATTGGTGCCGCTCGCTGCCAAACTATCCTCCAACACACATGCCGGGCTGACGCGGGCTCTGTAGACGCGGAGCACGTCATCTGAAATCCTCATGTACACTGACGGCTGGTGAGAAAGGCGCAGCTAAAGGAGACGTGGAGAGAAAGGGGGGTTTAAAAAAAACTGGCTCAACTCAAATTACACCTTATGTCAGGATTGCGGAGGAATCATTGGTCGGAGACGCGAGTGGAGAGTTGACGAGGAGTTCCACAGGGGGGTCCTACAATGGAAAGGAAATTGTTTCCGAAAAGTGTCTCCAGTCTGCCGTTGTGAAGTGCGGGCTGGGCTGGGCTGGGCTGGGAGCAAGATGCTGGGTCCAAGCGTGGTGTACTTTAGCCTCCTGTGCTCGCTGTCGCGGGCTGTGTTCACCGGACCCCTCCACCCGGAGATGTCCAACGGTACTTTCCATCACTACTTTGTACCGGACGGGGACTACGAGGAGAATGATGATCCTGAGAAATGCCAGATGCTTTTCCAAGTGTCGGACGAGCGGCGCTGCGGGGTCGGAGTGGACACGGAGATGTATCTCAAGGAGGAGATGACCACCATCAGGAGACAAGTGCAGGACGCGGCGCGGGTGTTGGAAGGAGTCGGCAAGAACATCGCCTACGACCTGGACGGCGAGGACAGCTACGGGAACTACCTCCGCAGGGAAGCCTCACAGATCGGGGAAGCTTTCATGCATTCCGACCGCTCGCTGGTGGAGCTGGAAGTGAAATTCCGACAGAGTCAAGAGGGCGAGGTGAGGGAGGTGAACGCCATTAACGATGAAGTGGTTCACATGCTCTACAACACCAGGGAGATTCTGAAGGAGACGATGGAGATCTCGTCTGGGTTAAAAGACAAACACGAACTCCTCACCCTCATCGTCAGAAGTCATGGGACGAGGCTGAGCAGGCTGAAGAACGATTTCATGCGAGGCTGAGATCGCGACTGCTCACGGCGGATTGCCAGTCCTCCAGTAATAATATTTCATTATTTCTGCAGCATATTTATCAAATTATATTGGCGTAATGTGAGATGTGTAAATGACACCCTCCCCCCATCTAATATTATATCACTAACACTGCGTAACAAGTCGCTTTGCGGCCAGCGTATCTATATGAAGCGTGGAGAGAGAGAGAGAGGTCCATTATGAAGCCATCCTGTCATTGTGTACATGTGTCAGTGTTTTGTTCAACGTTCGTTGCTGCATATGTTTTGGCGCCTTTAAATATATACTGACGTGTCACCTCAAACACCGCAGGCAGGTACAAGTATTTTAATACAAAAAAATAAAAGATTTACCGCAACTATGCTTATTTAGGGTGGCTTTCAGCCGTGGGTCTAAAATAAAATGCAATGAGTTCTTTACGGTCCCTGAACACTAATGTCGATGGAATTGAAACATTATTAAGGTGGAGCAGTTAGAACCAATTTGGAGACAGTAATACGCTTATTAACGCCGCCCTTTTAGCAGCCATTCTCCGGATTGAACAGGTCAGAATAACTGCATACGCGCCGCGCTACTCGATTACAGCAAACTGACAGCTTTGATTAATGGCACAGCTTTAAAGTCTGGATTTGCCAACAATTTCCGCTCCGCTTTCAAGAGGTAAAACACACCAAGCCCGGATCGAGTTCATGTTTGTTTTCTGAGCGTCTTGTGGTCGGATCTTTTGACATTAAAGGATTATGGAGGGACTCGGATTTAAAGTGTCAGTTAATCAACAAACGCTTGAAAGCGTGCACTGTGAAATGACTCAGAGACGGAACTTGGCTGTAATATGTTGGATGCTAAACGCCTGAGAGAGAGGGAGAGCGAGGGGGGGGGGAGCGCCTAGCGAGTGTTCCCGCTCACGGGGGCGCTGTTTCTGTGGACACGTTTCACCCACAACCACTGTGACTCTGTAGCGAGCAAATCAGACAAGTCCAAAGAACCCGCGCAAGTTAAATTCTACTCATGTACCTCAAAATCCACTTTAAAGAAGAACTTCTGCACTAAAACCCAACCTATTTCATATTGGTTGAGTGAGGGTCTCGACCCGAAATGTCCCCATTCCTTCTCTCCAGAGATGCTGCCTGTCCCGCTGAGTTACTCCAGCTTCTTGTGTCTAGAATAGCATCTGCAGTTCATTTCTATACAAATAAAGTGACCACGTCGGATATGGAACAGATAACTATCGTTGATGTTTGTGAGTTCAGGTTTCAGACTTTGACCAAATTGATACCGCCGTGGCTCGCGATATTAAACGGATATCCTGGGTGTAAAAACATAGCGAGCCGTACACGTACAGCATGTGAACAGGCCCAAGATTACAGTGCCTGCCGTGTACACTAGCCCTACACTCATCTAATCCAGTTAATGTCATTCTCATCACGTTCCCATTAACATCCTCTACCGCCCGACTCTCCCACACACCAGCGGCCAATTAACCCCTTCCACCCGCACACCTTTGGGATTTTGAATCATTTTTCCATTCGGCCATTGGTAAAAGACGCCCATTTCCCATTGGGAACCCCATTGATTGGTAGACTTTACAGCCGGGTTTCTTGAAGATTAACGTTCACAACAAATACATTGTAGTTTTCCATTCACGGCTCGAAGGGCCGAATAGCCTACTCCTGCACCTATTTTCTATGTTTCTATTTTCTTACACCAACAAATGGCCAGTTGCAGTAACCCGGTAGCACCGATTTAGCCAAAGTTTCGATGGTCACTTCCTGCTGATCTTCGTGCAGTATCCATCTTGTTTTGATCTGAGTTCTCCACCACCCTTCCTCTGCACTGCCCTGCCGGTTTAACGATGACTTGTGGGCTAATTAGTGTGGGCTAATTAGTGTGGGCTAATTTCTTCCTGGCGGCTTGATTCGCCTCCTTTGCCCCCCATGATAAAGTCTGTCCGTCACATGGCTGGGACGGGAGAGTGCCCTGGAGTCTGGTAAATTCCCTTCAGTGCATTTGGGGGGCATTATGCGGAGAGAGCTTTGGGGGCATCTATCTGTCCAACCGACACCACAGCTCCTGCAGGAAACTCCCTCAAGTCGTATGAGGTCAGTTCAAGTGCAATATAAAGTGTAGACACCGGGAACTGTAGGTAGACACAAAAAGCTGGAGTCATTCAGGCAGCAACTGGAGAAAGGGAATAGGTGACGTTTCGGGTCTCCAGAGCTGTAGGTGCTGGTTTACAAAATACAAAAGTGCTAGAGAACCTGAGCTGCATCTCTGCAGGACATGGATAGCTCGTGTTTCCAGTCAGCGCCATTCCCGAAACGACGTCTATCCTCGTTCTCCAGAGTTGTTGCTTGACCAGTTCAGTTACTCCAGCACTTGGTGTGTTCAGTATTTCAAGTGGAATATAGCCCTGGTAGGTCGCTTTCGAAGCTTTCTTATTTATTAGCTCGGTCGTATTAATGTTAGGATGAAACACGAATTAACAGTCTCTTGTCCAGAGTAGATGAATCGAGGACCAGCGGACATTGGGTTCAAGGTGAAGGGGAAAAGATTTAATAGGAATCCGAGGGGTAACTTTTTCACACGGTGGTGGTTGTATGGAACGAGCTGCCAGAGGAGGTCATTGCGGCTGGGACTATCCCAACATTTAAGAAACAGTTAGACAGGTACATGGATAGGACTGGTTTGGAGGGATACGGACTAAATGCTGGAGGTGGAACTAGTGTAGCTGGGACATGTTGGCCGGTGTGGGCAAGTTACGACTAAGGGCCTGTTTCCACGCTGTATCACTCTATGACTAATCATATTTCCTTGTATGAATAAGGGTGGGGATTGAACCGCTAGCTGTCAGAAGTGGATATTTTAGCTGCCGCGCTGTGTTCCAGCATTCCACACGCAGTGTTTTCCAACAAGGAACTGGGCGACGTGAAGTTTTGTTTAAGAAAGAACTGCAGATGCTGGAAAAATCGAAGGTAGACAAATATAATTGCAGTTACATTTATTTTGGCGTAAATAGGCGTCCACAACACTGTGCACTCGTGTGAAAGTGGTGTTTAACGGGCTAACGGAGGCACAAAACACTGGCGATGCTGCAATCTTGAGTAAAACGACGGCGCTGGAAGAACTCAGCGGGTGACGTTGCATCTGTGGGTGGCGTGAAGAAAGAAAGCCATCCGAAACGTCGCCTGGCCATTCCCTCCACAGATGCCGCCTGGCCATTCCCTCCACAGATGCCGCCTGGCCATTCCCTCCACAGATGCCGCCTGGCCCGCTGGCGCTCCAGCACGTTGTGGGGTTTTTTTTTAAACAGCCTAATATCACGGTCACCTGTTAGATTATTCCCAAATACAACAAAATCCTTATTTGCGCCTCAGACCAAACAATATGACTGCCCGATGCCGCAGTCGCCGCCGCCGCCACCAATACCCCCTTTTCCACAATACTCATTTAGTGTCAATACTTCCTACCGTCCATACACACAACAAGCTGGAGAGATGCAGAGAGAGGGGATACCGGGGATACTTGGAGTGAGACAAATTATTCATACCACTGGGGTGTAAATAAGTTCCAGTGAGATGCTGTCCCACCAATTTGCGTTCAGCCTCACTCTGACAAAGGAGGAGACCCAGGACAGAAAGGTCAGTGTGGGAATGGGATGGAGAATTCAAGTGTTTAGCCACCAGCCTTCCTTCCGTCCGATACCCACACCACGACAAACTCACGATCTCTCGCCGAAACAGGCCATTCTCATCTCTCCACCTATGTGATGACAATTCATCCCCCGCAAATATTACTTGGATCAAACGGATGGGGTCCAACCCAGACGGTCATTTGTGAAGGAAGGAACTGTTGATGTTGGTTTACACCGAAGATAGACACTAAATGCTGGAGTAACTCAGCGGGACAGGCAGCATCTATGGAGTGAAGGAATAGGTAACGTTCAGACTGATGTGGATGTGTGGAGGGCAGGGGGGGGGGGGGGGGAGCGTGAACCCGCATCTACCCCCCCCCCATATCAGTCTGAAGAGGGGCCTCGACCCGAAATGTCACATATTGCTTCGCTCCACAGATGCTGCTTCACCCGCTGAGTTTCTCCAGCATTTTTGTCTACCTTCCATTTTTCCAGTTTCTGCAGTTCTTTCTTAAACATTTGATGTGTATATTTTGATGTCTATGTTTCGTTCTCCTGTGGGGGAAACAATGCACAAGAGGCGAGGAGGCAAGGTTGGAGGTGGTGATTCCGGATTGAACTGCAACAAGGAGCGGATAGCGGTTCCGTATCACTCAAGGCTGACGTGGAGCGTCAGTGGCAAAGACACAAAACTGTCTTTGCCACTTCATTTCACAGCGCGTATATGAAAACAATTAAAACAATCGTCACATTTCACAATAGTGTAAGAATGGCCAGAGCGTGTAGAAAGTTGCGCGGTCGGAGTAGTCCACAACACGTGTTTATTTACATCAATCGAAAACAGGAAATGTTGGGAATCAACGGAGATTTAGCAAGAAAATAAATGCACTTTGAAAAACAGCCTGGAATAGAAGATAGACACAAAAAGCTGCAGTAACTCAGCGGAAAGAAGGAATGGGTGACGTTTCGGGTCGAGACATTTCTTCAGACCAAAAAAAGCAGCCTAGCGGTCCTACTGCACAAATTAACACCATTGTATATATTATTAAATGTGCGCCACAATATCTGACAATAATTACCAGCACCCCTGTCTAAATCTCACACCTTTCCCAATTAATGCTTTCAGTTTAGTGCATAAAATGCCACCACAATAGTAAGATATCAGGCGACAATGTATGCGTAGGCAAGAACTGCAGATGCTGGGTTAAATCGAAGGTAGACACAACATGCTGGAGTAACCCAGCGGGACAGGCAGCATCTCTGGAGAGAGGGAATGGGTGACGTTTCTGGTCGAGGCCTTTCTTCAGACTGAGAGTAATCCCTTCTCCCCAGAGATGCTGTATGAGTGTTGGGCAAAGTGGTCATGGGGACACTACTCCGTTTGGCAATGGTCCACACTTTCAAATCCGTGCCTCACAACCACACGGTGTTTACCTAAACTCGTTTAAACATCTGACGCGGAGATTAACTTGAATACAACTGAAGTTAAATTCTACACCAAGTGGATGAATGGCGGTGCTGGCTCGAAGGACCGAATGGCCTACTCGTGCACATATTGTCTATTGAAAGTGTTTTAAGAAGGAACTGCAGATGCTGGAAAATCGAAGGTACACAAAAAAGCTGGAGAAGGGTTTCAGTCTGAAGAAGGGTTTCGGCCCGAAACGTTGCCTATTTCCTTCGCTCCATAGATGCTGCTGCACCCGCTGAGTTTCTCCAGCTTTTTTGTGTACCGTCTATTGAAAGTTACCGGCCTACCCATTCTTACCCAATGAGCAACAGTGTGGCAATGAGCTTTCATGCCCAACAGCACATTACTGACGGTAGACCAAGGGTCTCGACCCGAAACGTCACCTATTCCTTCGCTCCATAGATGTTGCCTCACCCGCTGAGTTTCTCCAGCATTTTTGTCTACCTTTGATTTTTCCAGCATCTGTAGTTCTTTCTTAAACATTACTAACGGAATAACTTTCTCCTGGATATTTCAGTTTACTGACATCATCACTAACCCATATCCCTCCTCCCCGCCTTCCAAACTAGCTTGATTGCAAGACAGACACAAAAAGCTGGAGTAACTCAGCGGAACAGGCAGCATCTGTGCAGAAAAGGAATGGGCGACGTTTCGGGTCACTTCTTCAGACTGAAAGTCAGGGGAGAGGGAACCCAGAGATATAAACGGAACAAATGAACGAAAGATATGCAGAAAAAAATAACGATAATTGCAAGACTGACGGAGAGCATCTGCTTTCTGGTTTAACCACGTGAAGTCCAATGTCTCTCCCTTTGTAAGGTTGTGTCAAATTGCGTGTCCCAAATTTGGGATCAATATGAAACTATTGCAAGAAAGGTTTGTTTTTTTAATTCTGTATTTATACACTATAATTATAGGACAACGCGCGTATGTATGTCTGATGCCACCGGATTTTATGGAGATACCCAATGCATTGTATGTCGTCAGATGTAACGGTTTGGTTTGGTGAATCTTTATAGTCCTGGTTTGCAGACCCGCCGATAATTTCAGTGAAACACTGACAATTTACATGGCAGAAGAACTTGATGGGACAAATTCAAAGCGAAGTCAAATGGAACTGACGTTTCAATCGTTGTCAAATGTTACGCCCATGTTGTGGGTCGAACCGCCGACCATCGGGATCGTTAGGAGGGAATAAAGAAATCCTTTGGGTGAAAGTGTAACCCAACCGGTGAATAAACTCAACACCACGGATGATAACGCGGTCACAGCAAATTACATGAATGTTACCTTTGTGAAAACGTTGCTATCCTGATGGTTTGTAAAAGCTAAATCAGTATATTAAAATGTGCCCAATGGAAAACAACGGCTCTGTCAATTTGTCACCGTTGCTTTGCTGCTACTAGAGTCAAAGAGTCATACAGCATGGAGCGTCCATTCGGCCCACCATGCCCATGCCAACCAAGATGTCTCATCTAAACTAGTCCCATTTTCGCACGTTTGGCCCATATCCCTCCCTTCTTATCCATGCACGTGTCCAAATGTTGTTACAGCGCCGGGCTCAAACACATCACTGCCCTAAATAATTCAAATGTTTAAACGGTATTAAAGAAGGGGCTATCAGGAATCTTGATCTCTTATATGCAATACTCCGGTATTTGAACGCGCTCAGCCTCTTACAAGGGAACGGAAAATGAACAGCATTCTCTCCCAGACCACAATGCAATAAATCCGACTAGAAAAGCAAATGCATTGGACACAAGCTGTGAACTGTGTCGGGCTAGGCCAAGATGAATGCAAGGTCAAAAAGCCTATTGACGTGGCATCTTGGAAGATATATTGGAGGACCAAGGGGTTTGTAAGAAGGAGGAGCTAAAGGAACTATTAGCAAAAAAAAACGAGAGAAAGTGAGCTTGAAAGATGACAAATCCCTTGGTCCTTTCAAAGAGAAAACGTTTACAGATGGTGGAGATGGTGGTTATCCTCCAGAGTTCTATAATTTCTGGAACTGTGATCCCATTAATCAAGAAAGGAGAGAGATAGAAAACAAGGAACGACTGACATGTTAACCTAACATTGTGGCAGGGAATATCCTCGAATCTATAATGAAGAAGGTGTAGCAGAACACCTTGCAAAGTATAGTAAGATTGTGCAGAGTAAACACGGATTAAAAGATGGAAAATCATGTTAGATTAATCAATGATTTGTTGAGATGACCAAATGTTATATTTCCAAGTTTGATAACAATAGGCATCTCAATGAGATTGGGAATTGGGAAGGGGATAGAAAGAGGTAGGGGATATGGACTAGCTGAATGAATGGACACAAAATGACAGATGGAATACAACATTGGAAAGTTTAGGCTATCTACTTTGGAGAGTGGAACAGAAAAGGAGAATATTTGGTGAGAAATTAGGTAGTGCTTATCAAGATTTATCAAGACATTTCACGGATTGAAGTGCATCCAATATAGAAAATAGAATACATTAAATACAATATTCATTTGCAAAATAGATAAAACTCTTTGCCCAGTTGGATTTGCCCACCCATTTGAAAGAATTTAACAGAGAGATAGCAAAATCATTGTTCACATACTTTATAAATTGTTGGAAAACTCTACTGTGGCACAGGATCGGCAAATAGATATTATAATACCCATATTCAAGGAGGGCAGAATATGTGCAGGAAAATAACAGACTGAACACTTTAACATTGGTGGCAGGAAATATAATGGAATTCCTATGAAAGGGGAGAACAGAGGAACATCCAGAAACAAAAAGCAGAATAATGAGTTTTCAGCATGGCTTTCAAAAGGGAAAATGTTCATCCATCAATCTTGCTGATTTTTTTTGAAGAGGAAAAGGGAGGAGGTCAGCAGTAGGCTTTCAAAAGGGCTTATGCAAAACAATCCATAATAATGTCAAAATACATACAGTCAGCATAAATGTAGAATTGCTATCTGGCTCCAAGACCAAACCAAGTAGATGGTTACTCTGTTCCACAAGGATCATTGCTAGGACCACTGCTGCTCACAAATTATATTCATCACTTAAGACTTTGAAATTTGAAAATGCAATGGTTACATTTGCAGGGGCACCAAATTTTGGGGAAGAGGAAGGAGATGAGTTATTTTTAAATTTCAAAAAATAAACTATATTCATTAAAGAATATGCAAAACAAAACAGCACAAAGCTCTTGATACATTTTTAATGTGAGCCCAGTCCATCACGACCTCTCCACCACTTATTTTTCTTGCGTATGGCGTGCACAGCCTAAAGTTGTAGGACAACTTGTTCTATTTGATCTTGTATGATTGTGCACGCTGGGTTGATTGCATTCGTCGAAACAGAGCGGACCATGTGAAGGTTGCAATCTCCCGCCCCTCTCCACCACTGAAAGCATATACATGAGCGTTACCTCAAGAAGGTAATATCTATCACTGATCCCCACCATCCCCACGATTCTCAATGCTACCATTGGGCAGGAGGTACAAAAGGCTGAAGTCCCACACCACCAGGTTCAGTAACTATCAGATTCTTGATCCAACCTACGTAATCCTAATCCTGCCTCACCAAGGGAAAACTATGGACTGCCTCTTGCACTACCATCGACTTGTTTGTCCACAAATGTCCTTTTTGCACAGCATTTTTCTTTTCACTATTTTGTATAATTTATTTGTAATTTATGTTTAGATATGTTCTTGTGTGTTCTCTAATCTATGTAGCTGCAATGTGGGTGCAAGTATGATCTTCATCTCCCCATACCTCACTGCACTTGTCCATATGCCAATAAATACCTGACTTGCAATCAGTCACCACACCGACCTGAAGGCACCAAGTTAAGGTACGTCCTTTAATCAGCTTTTGTGCTTCTGTGAAACAAGATAGACTTTGATGTCCTTCACAGTGACATCCTATCTGGGCAAACATGGGAAGAATACCAATAATATCCATAAGACAATATTTTCAAAACATGTGAGGTAAGGTGGACAAAATTGGAGCAAAATTAAAGCACTACAAAGTTCAAGAAAAGTACTGCAAAAAAGTGCAGTGGTCAAACTTTGATGATAAGTTTAGAGGGGATGATGGCGTTAAACGCTGAGTACTTCGAAGATTTTTTTGTCTACTTGATCAAAGCAAGCACATTCATTGTTTATGCTGTATGTTTCTTGGTATGGAAATATTCTATTTAAACATTTCAGTTAACTTTTTTAAACATATTGTTAGCAAGAAGCACTTGGAAATTACTCTTGAAATACAACAGCTTTTTTTTTCCATGGCATAATTTACATATTTTTCGACGTTAAATTCTGAAAATATTTTTGCTGAATTTTAAAAGATAGTTTCAATAGTAAACGAAAATACAGCAGTGAGCACATTTCCCAACCATAGAAACATAGAAAATAGGTGACGGAAATGGCCGTTCGGCCCTTTGAGCCAGCAGCGCCATTCAATATGATCATGGCTGATCATCCTAAATAGGTTCCTGCTTTCTCCCCATATTCCTTGATTCCATTAGCCCCAAGAGCTACAGTATATCTAACTTTCTCTTGAAAACATCCAGTGAATTGGCCTCCACTGCCTTCTGTGGCAGAGAATTCCACAGATTCACAACTCTCTGATTTGAGTCCGTGGTCTCCGTGGTCTCAAAAAGGCTAGAGGTAAAGATGTTGCAGTTTAGTTAGCTTACTATCAGACTGCATTTATGTTGCACTTCTGTTAAGCAACACAGAACAGTTGACTACCACTGGAAAAAACAGCTGCCTTTCCAAATATTATGTCCAGTGGCACTGAAAACAACTTAACCCTGACATTGTGTAAATGTTTTTGTTAGTTTGATTACTGTATGCAGTTCCAGGATTGTAATTCTAAGGAAAGGGTATAGCAAACATTTACCAAAATGATAGCAGCAGTAAAGGTCAAAATTCAATAATATCCTAGAATACGTTAAGAGGGGGCACATAAAATGTCAAAAGTATGAATTATTTTAAGGGGACATCAGTAACAAGACAGCAAAATGGCATGTGTAATTCAAATATTTGGTGAAATATATGACGTTTTCACATTGAGAACTATTAAGATTTGAACTTGATTACCAACAGCAATGCTGAACAGGGGGTATATCAATCACAAGGTCAGGGGCAACAATTTTGAAGTGGGATAATATAAAAAGATATGGGGAATAGGCACACTGATTCCCTCGAGTGGTTGAACTAGCACTGGTACCATGTTCAATGGCCATAAGTTGCTGTAAATGCTATATTTTATCTTGCAATAAAACTTCAAAATAAAATAGTTTATAATTTAACGAGAAACATATCATGTTGAGCAAGTTATCGCATTCCAGTGACCTCAACTTTTCTGCCATACTAAAACCAAAGCAACCTCCAGATAGCTACCATTTATCATCAGTTTGTCAAACAAAGTATTCAGTATAACCCCAACCACAATGCTTCTTTTTTTCCCAAACACTCTGGCTTTGTTAAAAAAAAATCTCCTCAATATTTAAATATATACTGCTGTGTACCTTGGGATTTCAAAATCTTAGCCACTTCTGTTTGTAGTAAAATGATGAATCCTATTAAAAGTCCTCAGTCGAACAAAATGTTCCCAAAGATTTTAACCACAATCCTGACAAATTTGACTCCCACTACAACTGAAGCTCACAGAATATTCAGACTGCAGAGCTTCACTGCTGAAAGGGTCTTTTATGTAAGGTAATGCTTGTAAGAATTCATAAATCATTCAACATTTCCAGCACTGGGATTTTAAATATTTTGTAACAATAAACGAGCATCAGCACGAGGTGGTTTCCTTTTGTCCAACTTTGCACATTGAAGTTGCACATTAATATCTTGTTAAAATTATCCTCGACAAGAAGCTCAATTAGATCAGCATTTAATTGCTTTGGCCACAATAACGCGTCCAAGGCTGATCCTGCAGCATGCCACCCAGCAACTGATTCCCATTTGGGATATTTGGCACATTATGGAATTACTGTCCAATACATCTGAATGATTGAAGGACCACGATGTTCAAGAAGTTTAATACTACGTCCCCAGCAGTCAACTTGATTGACACCCCTTTTATCTCACCGTCAGCTGCTTATCCAACAGGCGGCACAATGGCGCAGTGGTAGAGTTGATAATTTTCAACATGAAAGAGCTCTTTCCATCAGCTGAGAGAGGATTGTAGCTGGTAATCAGGAAAAGATTTATTGAGCTCATACTGTAAAACATCATGGAGTGGAGACAAGCAGCATCCCTGGAGAGCATGGATAAGTGACCTTTCGGATCAAGACCCTTCTTCAGATTCAGATACTCATGGAGTCTGGAGTCATTGTTGAGAACTACTGCTCCACTCCTGTTATACCACTATGTTGCCAGCTCCATGGGTCTATCCTGACAATGGTACAGGACATAACTAGGGATAGTAATGGAGAAGCATGGCACATAGCCTGCAAGGTCCTTATGATTAACTCTGATTCAGTAGGATGTTGATTGTTACTTAACAAATTGGTTGTGAAAAGTTGATGCACCAATTCTGTTGTGGCCATTGCTTATTGCCAGCAGTTTGAAGGTACATATATTACTTACCATTTACCAAGCTGCATCTTTATGTTCTTGGCATAAAGTACAAAACGAGTCATCTTTGAACTTTGACCCTCTGACCGTGTTTCCAAACCCAAGCGTAACAAACCTTCCAAAACTGGATATAAACCCGATCTAGTCAATTGCATTATGATATTGAATTGATTACAATTGTAAAATTGGTAGGAAGTGATTTCACTTTTTATTGTTACCAACAACTTACAAACCCATATGAATGTAGAATAACAATCTATTGTAGTAATTTAGTCTGGAATTAATAACCATTTTGTATGGAGACTATAACTGTTGTATTGTATAAATCAGAAATGGTTGTCATGATGTTTTACTTAAAAATATGATAATAACAGAAAAAACATAAATTCATAATAATTTTAATACATAGTTTGCAATCCAAATATCAAAAAGGGAGTAAATGTGGAATAACTGGAAACGAATGCAGGACTTTAAACAAACCCTGTGAGCCGTCTATGCGGCCAAAGGCGAATGAAAAAATATTATTCATATTTGCCTTTCACCCCGACTGGAACATGCTGGTCCAGAACTCTTAACTCTCTTTTTTTGGATCCTATTCATCTGATGCTGTTTTAGTCCCAAGCATCTGTTCCCAATCTATTTTAACGATGTCCTCTCTTACACTATTCAAATCGGCCTTCCCACAATTCAAGGCTTAGCATTAGGACTAACCTTATCCCTTTTCAAAACTACCTTGAAATTTACAGAATTACGCTTACAATGTTTTTCCCCAGCGATGCATTCAGCAGCTGCTTCATTTCATTTCCCACGATAAGATCAGAGTACTGCCCCCTCTTTAGTGGGATTTTCTAAATGTTGGCCAAAACATTTGATACACTTAGAAAATTCTGCTGCAAGTAATTCCCTTGCAATGAGACAATCACAGGAATATTAAACATCCCATTCCTATAACGCCACTGCCCTAACACTTCCTGCAATTTGCTAACATTCAGCAGATTGGGTTCCTTATTTCATACGTCTATAGTGACTATATGGGTCAACTATACTCGTGTACTTTGCAATTAATGGGGCCATGTAAAACCCTTAAAAATACATCGTTAGACCACCAAATTTGACTTTAATAGGTGGACAGAACAGAATTGTGTACAAAACCCTATTTTTATAACACAAAAGACTGAGATTTGTTTCAAAGATGACTGGCTTTGTACTTGCTCAACCCATTGGTGCATATTGTTATCTGCAGCCTGTATGGGTCCATGATCTTACCCTTTTCCAAATCACAATGGGCAGTCTATTACTGACAAATGCAAATTGTAATTGCAGATAATATGTTCCTAGTGGGCAGGCAGGGCCATTTTCAATAGACAATAGACAATAAACAATAGGTGCAGGAATAGGCCAAAAGGCCCTTCAAGCCAGCACTGCCATTAATGTGATAATGGCTGATCATCCACAATCAGTTCCCCGTTCCTGCCTTCTCCCCATACCCCCTGACTCCGCTATGTTCAAGAGCCCTATCTAGCTCTCTCTTGAAAGTTTCCAGAAAACCGGCCTCCACTGCCCTCCGAGGCAGAGAATTCCACAGACTCACAACTCTCTGTGTGAAAAATTGTTCCCTCATCTCTGTTCTAAATGGCTTACCCCTTATTCTTAAACTGTGGCCCCTGGTTCAGGACTCCCCCAACATCGGGAACATGTTTCCTGCCTCTAGCGTGTCCAAACCCTTAATAATCTTATATGTTTCAATAAGACACCCTCTCATCCTTCTAAATTCCAGAGTATACAAGCCTCAGCATATATTCTCTCATATACAATTCTCTCAGCATATGACCCTCCTGCCATTCCAGGAATTAACCTTGTGAACTCCCTCAATAGCAAGAATGCCCTTTCTCAAATTCGGAGACCGAAACTGCTCACAATACTCCAGGTGTGGTCTCACTCGGGCCCCGTACAACTGCAGAAGGACCTCTTTGCTCTTATACTCAACTCTCATGTTATGAAGGCCAACATGCCATTCGCTTTCTTCACTGCCTGCTGTACCTGCATGCTTACTTTAATTGACTGATGAACAACGACCCAACAGATCCCGTTGTACTTCCCCTTTTCCCAACTTGACGCCATTTAGATAATAATCTGTGTTCCTGTTTTTGCTGCCAAAGTGGATAACCTCACATTTATCCACATTAAACTGCATCTGCCATGCATCTGCCCACTCACCAAACCTGACCAGTCATCCAATACAATACAATAATAATCTGTGTTCCTGCATTCTCATAGAATCCTCCTCACAGTTCACACTGCCACCCAGCTTTGTGTCATCTGCAAATTTGCTAATGTTACTTGTAATAATCCCTTCACCTAAATCATTGATGTATATTGTAAATAGCTGTGGTCCCAGCACCGAGCCTTGCGGTACCCCACTAGTCACTGCCTGCCATTCTGAAAGGGACCCGTTAATCCCTACTCTTTGTTTCATGTCTGCCAACCAATTTTCTATCCATGTCAGCACTCTACCCCAATACCATGTGCCCTAATTTTGCCCACTAATCTCCTATGTGGGACCTTATCAAATGCTTTCTGAAAGTCCAGGTACACTACATCCACTGGCTCTCCCTTATCCTTCCTGGTTACATCCTCAAAAAATTCCAGAAGATTAGTCAAGCTTGATTTCCCCTTTGTAAATCTACGCTGACTCAGACCGAATCTATTACTGCTATACAAATGTGCCACTATTTCATCTTTTATGATTGACTCCATCATCTTCCCCACCATCGATGTCAGGCTAACTGATCTATAATTCCCTGTTTTCTCTCTCCCGCCTTTCTTAAAATTTTCACTCTGTGTTGATGTTGTATGACTTGATATACAACTTGTAATTGTAATTCTGCTATTCACTCTGTCGGTTTACAGGAAGGAGGGAGTTTGAGAATTTCTTATTGTCTGGCAAAACCTCCAGACTTCCATGCTTTTTGAATCACCAGAAAAGCATTAAAACAGAAGCCACTGCTGTTCTTTAAATAGGTCCGTGCGGAAAGATGGTGAAATACTTTATGATATAACTCATCCACCACATGAGGCTTTTAGATAGGCACATGAACATGCTGGGCTGGCGGAATAAGGATCATGTGCAGGCAGAAGGGACTAGTTAATCTGCTATCACATTTGGCACAGACATTGTGGGCCAAAGGGCCTGTTCCTGTGCGGCATTGCTCCACTTTCTATGTTCCATATGTTTTCTTTGCAGATGGTTTCAGTCCTTTTTACATTCCAGTATTTTCTGTTCCAATGTTAAATTAGTTACTGTGATGGCGTTAATGACATGACATGAGAGGCAAGTAGTGCAAGTCAGGCAGCAAATCGCAAATCCATGTCGGAAACCAAAATGTACATGCCCATGACCACAAGATAATCAAATTGATAAAAGAATCAACCTTCAAATTCGGTGATCATGAAGTCAGATGGAGATTTCCACATCTACTTGTCTACTTTGAATGCAATCAGTCTTTACTTGTGGTTATCAATGCAGAACATGAGTAACTTAATTCACAGCAAATTAGTTGTAAAGGGCGTCCTGAAGAAGAGTTAAATATTTTTACTAAAACACACACCAGGTGTATTTAATTATACTATTCACAACCTCAGA
Source organism: Leucoraja erinaceus (assembly GCF_028641065.1). NCBI lineage: Eukaryota > Metazoa > Chordata > Chondrichthyes > Rajiformes > Rajidae > Leucoraja > Leucoraja erinaceus. The sequence goes on from NC_073394.1 coordinate 1,382,788, forward strand.
TCTCAAAGCTAATGCAACCTTTTTGAGTGCAGTTATATAACCATATAACCATATAACAATTACAGCACGGAAACAGGCCATCTCGGCCCTACAAGTCCGTGCCGAACAACTTTTTTTTCCTTAGTCCCGCCTGCCTGCACTCATACCATAACCCTCCATTCCCTTCTCATCCATATGCCTATCCAATTTATTTTTAAATGATACCAATGAACCTGCCTCCACCACTTCCACTGGAAGCTCATTCCACACCGCTACCACTCTCTGAGTAAAGTAGTTCCCCCACATACTACCCCTAAACTTCTGTCCCTTAATTCTGAAGTCATGTCCTCTTGTTTGGATCTTCCCTATTCTCAAAGGGAAAAGCTTGTCCACATCAACTCTGTCTATCCCTCTCATCATTTTAAAGACCTCTATCAAGTCCCCCCCCCATTGTAATGTATGGACTTGTCAATGTTCATTTAGCAAGATCTAAGAAACAGTTATGAGATAAATGACAAATTTTGATAAATTAAACATATACTTTTATTTTTAACATGTGGAGGACACGCAGGCTCTTAGAAACCCCCCAGTAGCTATATAGAAGACACGAGAACTTGGTTTAATGGCTCAACTGAAAGATGGCAACTATTAACAATATAGAACTCTGGCAATACTTGACTGGGGGTATCTGCCAATATCAGGTGTTCAAAAACTAAAATTATACCAGAGTTAACACAGGCACTTTATTTTAATATAATGAGCATTTTGTTATTCTAAATAATAGTTCAATGTGCAAAGTCCAATATTCCTTCTACAAAGTACAACAAAAAGTAAAGGCACAGCTATCACCAACTGTGCCAGCCTGACAACAAAAAAAATCATTGCATTTCCTCGGTAAAGCAACTAAACCTAATCACACAGCCTTCCATCTTTATCTGCTTCTCATAGTGATACAATTATCCTAGATAATATTCATCTAAATTTACACAATGTGAAGGACTCTCAAGTACTTTTCAAATTGGCAAGCATCTTCACAATCTTGGTACAGAGAAAATTTCTACCATATTGAAACAACTCTTTACAAAACTGATGTTGAGATGAAGTCAATTAATAAGAACATCAGATGTGGCGTTTATGGTAATCATTACAGTCGATTAATGTTATACACTATTGAAATATTAATCTTCATGTTGCTATCTGATTGAATAAACTTAGAAATATAGAAAATAGGTGCAGGAGTAGGCCATTCTGCCCTTTGAGTCAGAATCCAAAATCAGTACCCCATTCCTGATTTATTTCCATATCCCTTAATTATGTTAGCCCTTAGAGCTAAATCTAACTTATTACATCTCCACGATTCTTGGCCCAGAGCCCACAAGCTACAGCATAGATAGATATAGATATGCCATTTATTGTCACTATACATGTACAATGAGATTAAAAGCAGCTCATACTCAGTGCATACATATAATTTAGTACAAAAAACAAGAAACAGAAAACAAAAACAAAAGGGAGGGGGGGGATAGGTGCACAATTCTGCGGCGCTATATACATATCTATAAAGCCAAAATGGTGAAGGATGAATAGGTAGTATTCTTAGGCAGATGTTTAAAGATTATATTAAATATTAAAAATGTTTTTAAAAAATATTAAAAATTACAGTTACAATACACATTACAGTTCCAAATTTCAGTACGTGGATAGAATAGATGGAAGTCCAGGTGTTGGGCTGTGAAGTCAGTGCATGTGTGAATTAAGAGTAGTTATGACTTTCGGAAAACAACTATTCCTGAGTATTTGTCCTAGATTTTATGCACCTATAGCGCCTTCCAGAGGGCAGCAGGTCGAACAATCCAAACGCAGGATGGGAGCTGTCCTTGATATTCTTTGCCCTGCTAAGGCTGCGGGAGGTGTAAATATCCATCAGGGAGGGGAGAGGGCAACCAATGATCTTCTGTGCTGTCCTAGTTACCCTCTGAAGCCTCTCCCTGTCTGCCATGGTGCAGCTGCCGTACCATGATGTAATGCAGTATGTCAGCAGGCTCTCGATGGACGAGCGGTAGAAGGTCAGCAGCAGGTTAGAGTCCAGGTTGTGCTTCCTGAGAACCCTCAGGAAGTGCAGCCACTGCTGAGCCTTCTTGATGACCGCTGTCGTGTTGTCTGTCCAGGAGATATCAGCAGAGATAAGGACGCTGAGAAACCGGAAGGTGTTGACCCTCTCCACACACTCGCCGTTGATATGTAGGGGGACTAAGTCGGTGCTGTGCCTCCTGAAGTCGACATATGTGTTAGACACAAAGTGCTGGAGTAACTCAGTGGGTCAGTGATGGAAAAAATTATGTAACAATTTCCTTGTGTATTCTATCTGTGTCTGCACAAGATTGTTTACCGAAACTGACTAGGGCCCAAGTAATTGACAGGTCTCGGAGATTTACAGTCACAGAACTTGCAGAACGGCTAATCTTTCCTTTGAATTCTGAGTGTCTTTGTTCATTACTATTTGTCTGAATGCTTTTTTGTCTAAATCAATGTATAAAAGAGATGGTTTTCAGCATTAGCTCAGAGAGGACTCCCACAGACACTTGGGCTCTGTGTGACTCTCTCTCTCACAATAAAGTTCGTCCAGTTTCTACCTCTGTTTTTGTAATAGTCTTTGTTGGAAATTTTCTAACAGTCAGGGACCATCTCTGGAGACAAAAGATGGGTGACATCTGAAGAAGGGTCCCGACCCGAAGCGTCACCCATCCTTTTTATCCACAGATGCAGGCTGACCTGCTGAGTTACTCCAGCACTTTGTGTCTAACACTTGTGCTGTAGCTTGTGTGCTCAGGGCCAAGAATTGTGGCGATATCTCTTTTTAAAAATATACACCAGCATCTGCAGTTCCTTTGTACACAAGAATAGTTTTATCCAGTTATGCGAGTTGTACAGTAATTTATCCTTGCGTACACAATCCGACCTCAGTTGGCCTGCCTGTGGCACTTGAATGCCCGCAGTTGAAGCACTTTATCCGACTGAAGCAGGCGAAAAATAAATTGGCAACGACACTGACTGTAGGTTTCACCTTTCACCCAGTTATGGCCGGTCCCACAGTAAACCCAAGTCACATGCTATCTCTTTACGCTCAAAAAGAGCTCAGTGGCTTTGACTTTCTCTCCTCCTCTTGTTATTTTTATTCAACCCATGACAATCGCTGACGATCTCATTGGCACAGTATTTTTAATCGACCTGCATACGCCCATAGATGTTTGTGGACTGCACTATATGGACTTTAGACTACACGGGGTGTGTTCGGCACAGACTGCGAGAGGGAGAGAGCTCCCGGCAGCAGGTAAGGAGAGGCATTGACAGGTGCTACCTTTAGCTGTCAGTGATGTGGGTGGATATTAATCTGGTGGATATTGAGGCAGGACAGGTGGACATTGGGGAGGGTGGACATTGAGCCGGGTGGACATTGGGCCGGGTGGTCATTGGGGAGGGTGGACATGAGCCGGGTGGACATGAGCCGGGTGGACATCTCCACGATCGCCGCCGTGTGAGCGCGGGTGGACAGAGGGCCGGCGCCATACATTGAGCAACCCGCCATTACCCCCCTGGACCTTAGCCGCGTGGTCTAAAGCCTTATGGACAGGTCCACGAAAAAAGCTGGCTGCCGTTGTGAGCGCGGGCAGCAGGCCGGCGCCATGGAGCGAAGGAAATAGGCAACCCCCGGGCCGAGACCCTTCTTCAGACTGACACGCATTATCTACACACATTTCCACATATATTCCGACCAGGGAGCCGGTTTGCATCGTGAGGTAAAATGTACTCACTGGAGTTGGCGCCTTCAGGCCCGAGCGCGCCCGCCGCCGCCATTACGGCGGTTGCCGGGCGACCGTTGCTAGGGCGGAAGGGACGATGGCGGCGCCTCAGGGCCCGGCCCGGTTAATGAATGTGAACACAGCCGGCAGGCCTGGCCTCACCTCCCCGCCCCGCCACGCCGTGCACACTCCCCGAGCTATGAGCAGCCGCGGCGGCGGACACAAGCAACCGCAGATGCTGGGATCTTGTGTAGAACACAAAGTGCTGGAGAAACTTCAAAAAAAGGCAAGACACAACATGCAATATATGATTGAGCCCAATTTCGCTTGGGCAGCGCCAGACTATGATTACCCCAGGGGTATGAATATTGAGTTCTCTAACTGCAAGTAACCCTTGCCCTCTCCCTTCTCCCCCTTCCCCATCCCAGTTCGTCGACCAGTCTGACTGGCCCGATTAGATTTTATCTCGTCTAGATAGACACAAAATGCTGGAGTAACTTAGCGGGACAGGCAGCATCTCTGGAGAGAAGGAATGATGTTTCTGGACAAGTCTGAAGAAGGGTCTCGACCCAAAACGTCACCCATTCCTTCTCCCCAGAGATCCTGCCTGTCTGAGTTACTAATCCAGCTTTTTGTGTCTATCTTCGGTTTAAACCAGCATTTGCAGTTCCTTCTTATACATTTTGGCTCTGTTTACTTTGTTGTTATCATATCTATGAGGCTGCTGAGACGGGAGATGACTAATGCAAGTGATGAACATAAGGACTCGGCTTCGAGTGACATCAGGAGTGAGCATAGTGCCTTTGCTCCAATCTTGGTTCTTGGTTTCTTGGTCCTCCAAAATATTCCAAGTGGAATTTAAACTAAAGGTGGTGAAGGGAGGGCTTAAGCCAGAAAGGGTTATTGGGAAGAAAGAGCTACTTTAAATTTAGTTGCATCTGGTTGGGTAACTATAGTTAGGTGGAGATTATACCATGCTTTAATTGTGCGGGGGAAGAACGAATTGCTGTATACATCTGTCTTTGTAGCTGGGATCACAAATTGGATCACAAATCAAACCAACGGGCACAGACACAGCAGGTTTTGAGGACGCAGATCGAGAGCGCAATGAGGCTGCAGGTGCAGGAGATGCAGCGGGCGATCTCGGAGGGGCGAAAGCAGCAGGAGGCCAAGTGCAACAAGAAGCTGCTGGAGCTGCACAGCCTACAGGGCATGGTTGACGAGCTGCAGGCAGAGAACCGACAGCTTGCACGGGAGCTCCAGGCACACGTCAAGAGTAAATGTGAACTGGAGCAAGCCTTGAAGAGTCGGAATGAGATCATCCACGAATTTAATGAATTGTTGGATTCTAATCTTGAGGAGCATGCACAATTTCTGGCAATGAAGCAGGAGGTGACTGATGTGAAGTGGCAGCTGCAGCAGGTGCAGACAGAAGCTAGCGAGTTTGCCAAACTCCAGGCCCCTGTGATGCTCTGGGCAAGGACTATCTTCAGGAGAAGGCAGATCTCCAGCAGCAGGTGCAGAAGCTTTTGTACCTCAATTTCAGCACCTTGCACGCTTCAAACAAATCTCTGCAAAGTGCACTGGGACGAGACCATATACCTTTGCTTCAGTCCATTGTCTTGTTGCAGACAAGCTGCAGCAGCTCTGGAGAGAAGGGACGGACTAGTAAAGATGAGGGAGTGGGGCTGGGATAGCGGAAGTCATTAAAGAGACGAAGGGCATGTGAGGTTTCTTGGAAATAGAAGAAGGGCTGAATATGTCACTCATTCATTCTCTCCAGAAATATTGCCTGTCCTGCTGAGTTACTCCAGCACTTTGTGTTTATCTTCACAACAAAGATCTTAATGGTTAATGTCTTCAAAAGGTTTTAGTGGCAAGAATTTGCTTTCCTGTTGCACGGTATAGTGGAGATGTGCAGGATTGCAGTGTCTGATTACCCAGGGAAGTTACATTCAGCATGGAGTGTACAATAGATGTTCTATTCAGTCATATTATTTATACAAAGTAAAATTTAGTTTGGCACTTTAAGTATCTTCAAAGAGAGGTATCATAAACATCTTTAAGAGACAGACTAATCATTATCCAGATACACTGCACAGAACGTTTTTGATGTAAGATTGCACAAATGAAAAAAAATTACTGATTTTATCAATTCTATTGTGGGTAGGATAATGGTTAATCTGCAGAGAAGGTACTGCTGTAGTCTGAGAAACAAACTGTGCTTCCATGTAATTGGAGTAACTAGTCTTTTTGTTGCTTTGAGGGTGAAAAGGCAAGGAAATTCCAGTGAAAATATCCATCCCTCCATTGATATCTGCAAGAAATTTGTAGCTTCTCTAATCTAACATTGTTATCTCCAATGGGCGAGAATTCAGTTTTGCAAGTGCGGGCCATTTAAAAACCAGTCAGGGCCAGCCTGCAACACATACCTTCAAAGTCGGCAGAGGAGGAGCAGGTAAAGGAGCGAGTGCGGGGATTGGCTGAAGAATCTAAATTAGTGAATTGGTAAATTAGATCATTAGTAAATTAGTTCATTTATCAGGAAATAAAAGTAGGGCTTCCCCCTAGGGGAGCGACCTTGGGAGGTAGTGTGGGTCTGGCAGGTAAAGTGTGGGTCTTTGGCAGGTGACGTGTGAGGTGACGTGTGAGTCTATCTCTTTGGGTCAAGAGTCTTAGGCAAGGAGGCCACACTTGATTTGAGATTTGTGATTGTTTTTGTCCACTGAAGAAATGGCAGGCAAGTTGGTACAATGTGTTTCCTGCAGGATGTGGGAAGTCAGGGACACTGCTGGTGCTTTTGACAACTACACCTGCAGAAATAATGTCCAGGTGCAGCTCCTGACTGAACGTGTTAGGGAACTGGAGCAACAGCTGGATGACCTCAGAGACATCTGGGAAAACGAGAATTTCCTACACAAGACCTTCAGTGAGGTTGTCACACCAAGGATGCAGGAAGAGTGAAGGTGGGTGACTATGAGATAGAGCGGTAAGCGTGGAGACCCCAGTGGCTGTACCTATTCAAAACAGGTACACCCTCTTGGAAGCGGGATAACACAACAAAATTGAGTTGGAGCCAGGCTGTGACTCCAACCATAGTGCCGAGGCTCAACGGGGAAGAGTGACATCAGGCAGAGCTAAAGTGGTGGGAGACTCCATCTTCATTCTGCGGCCGCAGGTGAGAATCCAGGATGGTGTGTTGCCTCCCTGGTGCCAGGGTCCAGGACGTCTCGGAGCGGCTGCAGGGCATCCTCAAGAGTGAGGGGGAGCAGCCGGAGGTTGTTGTGCATGTCGGCACAAATGATGTAGGTCGGAAGAGGAAGGAGGTTCTGCAACAACAATTTACGGAATTGGGCAGAAGACTGAAAAGCAGGAGGGGCTTTAATGCAAGGGGCTTGACGGGTAAGGCAGATGAGCTTAGGTCATGGATAGGTACGAGCATCTGGGACGTTGTAGCCATGACTGACACCTGGTTACGGGAAGGGCAAGACTGGCAGCTCAATCTTCTGAGGTACAGGAGCTTCAGGAAAGACAGGGGTGATGGAAAAAAAGGGGGGGTTGCATTTTTGGTTAAGGAGGATGTTACGGCTGTGTTCAGAGGTGACTTACGGACGGTTCGTCTAGTGAGGCTATATGGGTGGATCTGAGGAACAAGAACGGGATGATCGCCTTGTTGGGAGTGTACTACAGACCCCGAATAGTCAACAAATGTGCCAGGTCAAATAAGGATGTTGTAGTAGGGGATTTCAACTTTCCCAATGTAGACTGGGAAAATCATAGTGAAATTGTTGTATCCCATCTTTGATTGGCTGTGCCAGATTTTATGGAGTAAAACACACTTGAAATGCAGAATGCAGGTACTAAATATACATTTAGTTGGCCAGTCATTATGTCTATACCAACCAGTGGACACCCACCTATATTAATCCCATCTTCCATCACTTGACCCATGGCCTATTCCTCAGTGATTCGTGGTCCTCTGGACATTCGTTAAATGCTGTCAGTGCCTCTGCTTTCACCATTCTTTCAGGCAGTGTATTCCAGTTAATCATAATTCTCTGGATGAAAAAGGTCCTTTCCTCAGATTTCCTTCCAAATCTCTTACCAGAGGACAAAGGGGTTTTATCAAAGTCATATGTGAGAATATTTTCCTGCAGTCTACTCTATCTGTACCCCACATAATTTTATCTACTTCAGTTCTGCCCCTCGTAACCTCCCCTTGTCCAGGGAAAACAAACCAAATCTCTCATCTTGTCTGGAATGTTCCATCCCAGGCAACATTCTGGTGACTCCTCGACACCCTCTCCAGCGCTATCACACCTTTCCTCCAAATTGGTGACAGAAACTGCATGCAATACTCTAGTTTAGTTTATTATTGTTGTCATGTGTTCCGAGGTACAGTGAAAAGTTTTTTGTTGTGCACTATCCAGTCTGTGAAAAGACTATACATGATTACAATCAAACCATCCACAGTGTACAGATACAGGGCAAAGGGGATAATGTTTAGTGCAAGGTAAAGTCCAATTAATGATAGTTGGAAGGTCTCCTGTGAGGTAGATGGTAGGTCAGGACTGCTTTGAAGTTGAGGGTAGGATGGTTCAGCTGCCTGATAACAGCTGGGAAGAAACTGTCCCTGAATCTGGATGTGTGCATTTTCAAACTGCTGTATCTCTTGGTTGATAGGAGAGGGGGGAGGGGAGAGGGAGTGACTGTGGTGAAACTGGTCCTTGATAATGCTGGTCACCTTGCTGAGGCAGTGTGAAGTGTAGATGGGGTCAATTGAAGGCTGGTTAGTCTGGTGGTCAGGGCTAGGTCCACAACTCTCTGGAATTTCTACAATTTTCTATTGAGGTCTGACCTAGGTTTTATAAATTTGGACCAGCTCTTGTATTCAATGGTCCAATTAATGAAGGTCAGCTTCATATGTGCCTTCTTAACCATGTTGTTTAACTGTACTAACACCTTGAAGGATCTTTGAACTTGTACAAAGTCTAACAGCAAGGAGTGGGAAATTATCAATGTAGATGTGAGCATAATCTTAAGTGGAATCAAGGGATCAGCAGAAAAGAAGTTGGAGAAGATGGGTGATCTAGTCTACAGCTACGGAAAGGAGAAATTTGGTGAGAAGGAACAACTCAGCAGAGAAAAATAGGTCTCCTCCCCCCAAGTCCCGTCGTCTCCAGGAAATCCAACGACTTGTTAAAGAAAGTAGAGGCCTGAGGAAGGTGTGGAAAAAAGTAAGAAGAAATGGAGGGTGTTAATCTCCTACAATAGGACCTAAAAAGAGGCTCTCGAAGCTGCGCAGAGCGGAGAATATAAGGAAATGACGCAAAAAGAAGAAAAAGCAAAAACAGACCTACAAAGATCCCTTTAAGTTTGTGAGAGGCATTTTCACAAAAGAGAAAAGTGGATCCCTGAAAGCGTCAAAAAAGGAGATTGAAGGACACATCAGAACCATCCACACTGATGAGTTAAAAGATGAACCGATTTTTATCCCCGCTAACATCCCACCAATCTCACCCCCACAACATCAATTTGACATCAGCCTCAAGCTGAGTGAGGTAGAAGAAGTAGTGAGGAAGGCAAGAACGGCCTCTGCACCAGGCCCCAATGGTGTTCTGTATTGTGTCTACAAGAATGCCCCAGATATTCTGAAATTCCTCTGGAGGAACATGAGGGTTGCGTGGGAAAAGCAAGTCATCCCCAAAGCCTGGCGAAGAGCAGGGGGAGTGCTGATCCCAAAGGAAAAAAATGTGTCCACCATCGAACAGTTTCGGCAAATAAACCTTCTTAACATAGAGGGCAAGATCCTTTTCAGTGTGGTGGCGAAAAGACTTACAAAGTATCTGAAACAAAACCATTTCATTGATATGTCAATCCAAATGGCTGGTATTGCAGGCTTCTCGGGATGCCTAGAACATACCAGCATCACTGCTAAGAAAGAACAAAATAATTTGCATGTACACAAAAATGCTGGAGAAACTCAGCGGGTGCAGCAGCATCTATGGAGCGAAGAAAATGGGCAACGTTTCGGGCCAAACCCCTTCTTCAGACTGATAGGGGGTGGCGGGGAGAAGGAAGGTAAAAGGAGGAGGAGGAGCCCAAGGGCTGAGGGATGGGAGGAGACAGCCCGAGGGCTGAGGAAGGGGAGGAGACAGCAAGGGCTAACAAAATTGGGAGAATTCAATGTTCATGCCCGCAGGATGCAGACTCCCCAAACGGAATATGAGATGCTGTTCCTCCAATTTCCAGTGTTGCTCACTCTGGCCATGGAGGAGACCCAGGACAGAGAGGTCGGACGGGGAGTGGGAGAGGGAGTTGAAGTGCTGAGCCACCGGGAGGTCAGGTTGGTTATTGCGGACCGAGCGGAGGTGTTCGGCGAAACGATCGCCCAGCCTCCACTTAGTCTCACCGATATAGATCAGCTGACATCTAGAGCAGTGGATGCAATAGATGAGGTTGGAGGAGATACAGGTGAACCTCTGTCGCACCTGGAACGACTGCTTGGGTCCTTGAATGGAGTCGAGGGGGGAGGTAAAGGGACAGGTGTTGCATCTCTTCCTGTTGCAAGGGAAAGTGCCCGGGGAGGGGGTGGTACGGGAGGGAAGGGAAGAATTGACAAGGGATTTACGGAGGGAGCGGTCTTTGCGGAAGGCAGACATGGGGGGAGATGGGAAAATGTGGTGAGTGGTGGGGTCACGTTGGAAGTGGCGAAACTAACGGAGGGTTACTTGTTGTATGTGACGGCTGGTGGGGTGAAAGGTGAGGACTAGGGGCACTCTGCCCTTGTTGCGAGTGCAGGGATGGGGAGAGAGAGCAGTGTTGCGGGGTATGGAAGAGACCCTGGTGCGAGCCTCATCTATGGTGGAGGATGGGAACACCCGTTCCCTGAAGACTTAGGACATTTCAGATGCCCTGGGAGCAGATGCGGCGTAGACAGAGGAATTGGGAGTAGGGAATGGTTTCTGCCCAAAACGTTGCCTATTTCCTTCGCTCCATAGATGCTGCTGCACCCGCTGAGTTTCTCCAGCATTTTTGTCTACCTTCGATTTTCCAGCATCTGCAGTTCCTTCTTAAACAAAAGAATTTGCATGTCTTGTTCCTCGACCTGGCCAACGCCTATGGATCAGTTCCTCATTCGTTACTGTAGACTGCTTTTGAATTCTTTCAGGTGCCTGCAATAATAACAAACCTGGTAAAAAAACTACTTCCAGGATCTGCAATTTTGTCTCAAAACATCAGACTTTACTACAGCGTGGCAACCACTGGAAGTAGGCATCATGGCGGGGTGCACCATCTCCCCATTGACCTTCGCTATGGCAATGGAGCTCATTATCAGAGCATCAAAATGGGTTGTGGGAGGAAAACAGCTACAGTGTGGTCAGCGATTGCCACCGGTACGAGCCTATATGGACGATATAACAACACTAACAACAACAATCCCCTGCACTAAGAGACTTCTGGAAAAACATCACCCAACATCACATGGGCAAGGATGCAGATTAAACCCAGCAAGTACAGAAGCATCTCCATTGTCAAAGGTCAAGTCAAGGATCAAAGATTTCATATTGACGTAACACCTGTTCCAACTGTTTCAGAAATGCCGGTGAAGAGTTTGGCCCATGGTCTGATGCAAAGGTCAAGGACACCGAGCAGTTTGAACAACTGAAAAAGGATATCATCATGCACATCGCTCACATCAGCAAGACCTTGATACCAGGAAAACTGAAGCTGTGCTGCTTCCAATTTGGCATACTACCAAGAATCAAGTGGCCTTTAACTATGTATGAAATCCCCATCAACAAAGTGGAAAAGCTGGAAAGAATGATCAGCACACATGTGAAACAGTGGCTTGGACTTCCACGATGCTTAAGTGGTGTTGGACTGTACGGGAGTGGCAAATTGGAATTGCCCATTGCAGGACTTGTGGAAGAGTTCAAATGCACTAAAGTAAGGTTGGTCATGACCCTCACTGAATCTGCAGATACTGTTATTCGTACAGTGGCCCCCAGTGTGGCAACGGGGAGGAAGTGGACCCCATCTGAAGCCATTCAGAGTGCTAAGTCTGCTCTTCATTTCTGGGATGTGATTGGCCAAGTCCAACATGGGAGAGCCGTGCTCGGGCTCGTCCCAAAAGCTCCTCAATGGCACAAGGCAACATCAGTGCAGAAGAGACGGCTCGTGGTGGTGGAGGAGGTGAGAAGACGGGAGGAGGCAGAGCGACACGCCAAGGCCAAGCAGGGCCAATGGACTCACTGGGAGAGCCTGGAAAAGAGGAAACTCAGCTGGTGAGACATCTGGTAATTGGAAGGATCTCGGCTCAGTTTTGTCAACAGAGCCACTTATGATGTTCTACCATCACCCCAGAACATAAAGCAGTGGTTCGGAGAAGACCCCACCTGCTCCCTTTGCCAAGCACCTGCATCACTAAGACACATTTTAACAGGATGCACAACGAGCCTTGGCCAAAGGCGTTATAAGCAAATTCTCAGCTGGCATCAATCCTGGAACAGAGGCTTAAGATCACAAATGCTTCCCCACAAACATCGGCAGGAAATGTCCACTTCACAACATTTGTACCAGCAGGCCAACCTCCAGAGCACCAGATAACATCAAAGGATGCAAGCATTCTGCAGCCTGCTCGGGATTGGAAAATGGAAGTGGACTTGGAAAAAAAGCTTGTGTTTCCCCCAGACATTGTGGCTACAACACTCCGGCCAGACATGGTCCTATGGTCCACAACAGCCAAGTTGGCATATGTTGTGGAATTGACAGTTCCATGGGAAGGTGGTGTTGAAGAAGCTTATGAGAGGAAAAAGACCAAGTACTCTGAACTGGCAACTGAAGCTGCCCAGAATGGCTGGAAGACCAAGATTTTCCCTGTCGAAGTGGGATGCAGGGGATTTGTTGCTACATCTATGACCAGGCTATTAAAGAAAATGGGGGTGAGGGGTCGATCCCTCCAACAAGCAATCAAATCATTATCAAATTCTGCAGAAAAAAGCAGCAATTGGATTTGGCTCAAAAGGAGAGATAACTATTGGGCAAAAGATGAAGAGAGGAGGGTATGGAATTGAGGGGGATGTAATTGGGACGCCAGGTATCACCCTTGAGCCCTCTGGAGATGTTGTGGGCTTATCAATGAAACGTCAAAGAAGGAGGGTGCCCACCTGATGACAACCGATGACGTACCTACCCTACCTTTCACCACTCCAATCCCACTGCAAATAGCAAGAGTGCCGACTTATTACAGGAATTGAAACATCAAGTCCTATTAGCTCTATTGAACGATCTTTGAACTTGTACATACACCAAGGTCCCTCTGTTCTCCAATAACCCCGAGGGCCCTACCATTCAGTGTGTTTGTCCTTGCCTCATTGGTTCAGCCAGAATGCATCACCTCGCATGTATCTGGATTAAATTGCATCTGCCGTTGCTCAGCCCAGTTCACCAAGGAATTGATATCATCTTCTAGTCTAAGATTACAGTCCACACTGTAAACAGAATATGATGTTCTGTTCCTCCAGTTTGCTAATCCCCACACCTTTTCCCCCTCTCTTTCCTGTGCCCCACCTGGATGTGCATCCATTTCTCCCTTGTCCCCTTCCACCTATATTCCTTCCTCTGGCTTCACAACTTGCATCTATTTTATCCTTATCTCCTTATCTCACACTTTTTGTCTATTTGTCTCTGGTCATTGTGCAATCTTCTACCAATAACCTACCCCCTCACCTGTATCCACCAATTGCCAAATGTTGTCCTGCCTCACCTCTCCACCAGCTTTCTATCACTCCCCACCCACTCAAATCAGTCCAAAGAAGGGTCTTGACCAGCAACATGGCCTATCCATGTTCTCCTGACAAACTGAGTTACCCTAGCACACATTGTCATTTTTTGCTCAGTTCCTTGTGGATCATCAATATGGACTTATTTATAGAAAACAATATTGTCGGCAATCATTATTTTCTACATGAATCTTTGTATCATTTAAATTAACTTGTCATAAATAATGAATCTTTCATGTGACTGTGTGGTAATTGAGTAGTTTATTTATATCTAAAATGTGTCGAAATTAAATTGCATTGATAACAGCAAACATTCCTTGGTTGTGTTTTGATTTACAGAGGCTTTACTGAATTTGAAGTGGACTGTGAGAATCTTGATTCAACCAGAGTGAAGACTCGAAGTCAAAGGCATTTCCAATTGCGGCAATATTGCAAAATGTGGCGTTCAGCTGCAAAATATTTTCTCAATAACAAAATATTTCGAAATGGAATGCAAAAATTATTGACTGCACAGAACACTCCGATTCATCCTGTACAAAATGTTCTCTATCAAAGCCGCAGGCTACACAGCCAGACAACTTTTAAATTCAATTTTCCTGCTTCAGCTATCCAAAAAGTAGAGACCTCAGATAAACATCGATGGTTCGTTGTTCACTGGGAGGATGGAAATCATAGTGTGTATCCTTATGCATGGTTACGGGATAACTGCCAATGTCCCCAATGCTTCCTGTCTTCAGCTAAAGCTAGAAAGTTTGCCATAAAAGACTTGGATGTGAACATTTCTCCAGAGAAAATCATCCTGACTGATTCAAAGGTATTAATAGTTTAAAATATTACTAATACAATGATTATATTGCTGCATAACTAAATCATTAATCTACAAATGAGTCTAAAGCTAGTTGGTGAAGGTCTAAGTTATATCTGAACTTTTTACTGTGAATTGATTGAATTAATATCTGGTTGAAATGTAAGATTACGTTATGCTTTGGAGGAAGTGGGCTTGAAAGCATTTTAAACAGGAAATGCTAAATGTATAATTTGGCAATTCTTACTCCGTTTTATTCTCTCCAAATCCTAAAGATTTTCACTGTACCTTGGTACACGTGACTATAAACTAAACTAAAGCAAGGGATTAAAGTGTTTTTAAAAATATGGTAGTATTAAGTAATCACGTGATACCACTACAAAATATATTCTAATATTAATATAGAAAAACTTAATTGCGTGTATATCCTGTTTAGAATTGAGAAGAATTAAGTTGTAATGAAGTGCATGATTAAGATTTGATTTTCATGTTTCTGCCGATTCTATAAACTTGTAATGTCACGCTGACAGAATCACAAATACAAGAATGCTTACTGGTAATCTTCTCCACCCCTATAATAAATGTTCACTTCTTCTATAATGATTTGTTTAGTTGAACAATTGTTTTTGGAACTGGCATTAACGATAAAGCTGCTTTGAATGACAGCTATTTCTCAAATAATCAGCTTGGTACCAGGCAGTGAACCGAGCGTTGCATGTTGAGGCAGGTACTAACTATCGCAATGTTTAAGAAACATTTGGACAGGTACATGGATAGGACAGGCTTGGAGGGATAGGGGCCAAATGCAGGACAAGTGTAGATGGGGCATGTTGGGCTGAAGGGCCTGATTCCATGCTGTATGAGTATGTTATTACAGAGCAACATCACCAAATAGATAAAATGAGAGAATATCGCTTTCGGAAATTGAGGTATGCAATTCTATATATTTTTTCTAACTTTAAATTTTGATCAAGTCATAATGGTCGTGGGGCATCTTTGCATAGCAAAGCAATTTTGGCATTTGATTCCCTGTGCAACACTGCTGTTGGAGATTATTGGACCAGGTTGTGGTGGGAGTGACTGTCAATGGGTGTGACTGTGACTGCACAGTCCTTGCTCCTCTAGGATCTGTGCAGTACCAGGTTAACTTTTTTGAGTACGTTGGAATTTCTGAATCAGTGTTATTTATCTTTTAAAAGGGTAAATGTATGCAAATATTGGATTCCTCAAAAATGAATACAATACCCATTATAATTACAGATTCTTTTCTCACAAAAAATATTAATTAGATAGAATAGAACAAAAGTAATCCTCACCCAAACTTAACCTAACCCCTACCTAAATGTGGGGAAGCGAGAGAAATAATATTACTTGTGATCAATTAGAAACATAGAAAATAGGTGCAGCAGTAGGCCATTCAGCCCTTGGCACCGCCATTCAATATGACCATGGCTGATCATCCAGAATCATACCCCATTCCTGCTTTCTCCCCATATCCCTTGATTCCTTTAGCCCTAAGAGCTAAATCTAACTCTCTATTGAATACATCCAGTGAATTGGCTTCCACTGCCTTCCGTGGCAGAGAATTCCACAGATTTACAACTCTCTGGGTGAAAAAGTTTTTCCTCATCTCAGCTTTTAAACATCAGACTTTATTGTGTGATGTGAATATTATAATGAGATAGCTATAAGGCTTTTGTATTGTGGTTAAATGGCCTGCAAAACACATGGCTCTCTCTTATTCTTTACAAACTAATTAAAGTATATAGTTCAAGTGTTTAAGATTATAATTTTTGAAGACAAATTGCTGAATGGAAAATAACAGTCGCCCTTTTTCATTATTACTAGTCTGGCGATCAACAGTGCCAGTAGCAATGTTTTTTGTTACCTTCTCATTAACTCCAAGTTTATACAATAGTTTCTCAGAAACTAGAATCAAGTGAACTATTTTAAGCAGCCCATTTTATTTCTTTATCCTGCACTAAATCTTTCACAATCTTACAGCTGGAGTCTTATTCTGTTCCGCCCAAAGAAATTAAAATCATAACAACATTTGATGGCAACAAGGAGACTGAAATGTTTTAATTTCTTTGAAGCTCTTTGATAATAATTGATACAATAGTTGCACTGTTATTCAATCTTTTCATTGCTAAACTGGATGTAAAAGATCAAAGTTGTACTTAAACTTGTTAATGTTCATCTGAAGTAGTACTCTGCCACAGAGTAGTCTGCAGCTGTGCACTCCTCTAACTCGTGCTAGTTTTACTGAAGAAAATGCATTTTACTGTTGAGTATGATAGAGTGCTATGACAACGTTTTTTTTGAAGGAAAGAGAGATTATCTCAACAATTGTTTAAGAAAGAACTACAGATGCTGGAAAAATCAAAGGTAGACAAAAATGCTGGAGAAACTCAGCGGGTGAGGCAGCATCTATGGAGTGAAGGAATAGGTGACGTTTTGGGTCGAGAAGTCTGAAGAAGGGTCTCGACCCAAAACGTCACATATTCCTTTGCTCCATAGATGCTGCTTCACCCGCTGAGTTTCTCCAGCAATTTCTCCAACAATTTATCAACACTGGATTAATGTCAGAGCAAACACAATGCAAAACATTTATTTTAATTCCCCCCACCTCCCCCCAAAGTTAATTATTAGGTTGAATGCATTGAGTATTGTTGATGAAACTCCTGACATTCATTTCATAACCAGTGATTATTTTATATATGGTTAGCTTTCCAGCTTTAGCTGAAGACAGAAAACACTGGGGACATTGGCAGTTATCCCTTGAGCATCTGCAGTTCCTTTCTACACATAAACTAAACTAATTGTTCCATTTCGGGATATATAACAATAAAAACACTCTTGAGACTTGACTTGAAAGGGCCCGTTCCACTGTACGAGGTAATTCAAGAGTTCTCCCGAGTTTTCCCCTGATTCGAACTCGGAGAATGTCTGTAGTGGGTCCGTAAGAGTTCGTGGATGTCTAGTAGCGTCTCGTACGAGTAACGGTAGGTACTCGGGAAATCCGGTAAACTCGTGACGTTTTTTCAACACTGAAAAATGTTCACGAGTAAAAACATACTCGTGATGAAAAAAATGGTTACTTTTTACTCGTACGAGCCGCTACGAGACATCTACGAACTCCTACAGACCCGCTACGGACATTCTCCGAGTTCGAATCAGGGGAAAACTCGGGGGAACTCTTGAATTACCTCGTACAGTGGGACAGGCCCTTTACATTACCAGTGTGGGAGACAGACTGAGGCCTGTACTTGATTATAGACTCCTATCTACTTACCTCGTAAAACTATTAATTCCCAAGTCAATTTTGAATCTCTACCTTTCTGGTATTGGTTGTTTGATAATATCTCTCCATTTTTAAATCGCATTCAAATACTGCTGTTTACTATAATGTTTATCAATTCTGCAGACAGTTCATATGCATGTTAATGTTCACAACTGTTTCATTTTCTGTATTCATTCCACATATTTACTCCCTTCAATTTTGATTTGCTCTTCTCCAATTTACTGTCCCAGCATATCAATTCTTAAATAGCAAATGTAATGTCTTGCTCCTGAGTCTCTCCTAACAAAACTCTCGGCCAAATTACAGTTGGAAACATAGAAAATAGGTGCAGGAGTAGACCATTCGGCCCTTCGAGGCAGCACCGCCATGTGATATGGCTGATCATGCAAAATCAGTACCCTGTTCCTGCCTTTTCCCCATATTTTCCCTGTATCCCTTGATTCCGTTAGCCTTTTTAGAGCTATATCTAACTCAGTTAAAAATAATCATAACCTACAGTGACACGAAGAATCCTCTTGATCTTCCTTTCTTCTCTTTTGTAGACTAGTTGTTTGTGTCCTTTCAGTCCTGTATCCATCTCTGATTGTGAACTCCCCCCATTCTCTCTCCACCCCCACCAACCTTGTGTGGGAAATGGCAGTGCAATCCAACACCTTGCTATGAAGTTGCATATCACTGGTGCAACCATGGATCAAACCACAACTCCACTTTTTATTTCCTCGTAGACCACAGTCTTGCACAAGATGGGGTGGAGGGAACTAGGTACCCAAACCCTGTCAATGATCATCCAAAACATGTAGTAAAATGCAAGGCTATTTCTGCACGTGCACACATTTGCTCAACATCATTAAAGATTGGCATTTGTACCTCTCCAAAAACTCTCCGTTTCCTACTTGCAATATTTCAAATAATTGGTGCTAATTACATGGTTGTAAATACAACACAGTTTGATGTTAAACTCCCGTTTTTAAAACCATCATCATCTTGCTCTAGATTTCAGTGGCATGGCCTGATCAACACATCAGTGAGTTTGATGCAAATTGGCTGAGAACAAGATGTTTTCACCAATCAACAAGAGAAGAAAAACAGAACCAATATTTCATGAGGGGTAAGAACATTACTATATAAATCGTTAGCCTTTTGTACCCGCGAGATGACTGAGAAAGATGTAGCAAGTATCTTATTGTTTATGTATATATGTGTCCATCACAATTAAAAGTATGGTGCTAGTTTCTGGAGCAACTTCTTATATTGGACAAACATCAGTTTCAGCAAATGTCTGCAAGTGGAAGAGAAACGAGGCAAGGACAAACAATTATTCTAAACGGGTGATGTATCGCTATATATCTTGTGCTATGTTTAATCAAACCAGGCACAAGCATTTAATACATCTATCTATATTCCTAAAAGTCTGATCTTGACCGCTTCCTGTTGTTCTGTATGTTAATTTTAGAAAAAATGCTGCCACTTACGGCTGTGATTTTTTGGCCATCTTACTCGGAGTCCCCCTCCGCTGTGCAGGACAAGAGGATTTTTCCCATCGATGCAAAATAAAAGAGTTATTAGTGTTTAAAAAATGTTGAGATTCTCTCTCCTGTCAATCAGACCATGAAGGCCACGCCCCTTCTGGTGGGAGGGGGTGGGGGGGGGGACTATAAAACCCAGAAGTGTGGGTGTGGCTCAGTCTCTGCAAGGGAGGAGGGAGAGGTCACGACTCACTGTCTTGCACCCTGCTTGAAATGGTATGAAACTGCACTTAAATTTGGTGGTACACAAAAATGCTTGAGAAACTCAGCGGGTGCAGCAGCATCTATGGAGCGAAGGAAATGGGTGACATTTCGGGCTGAAACTCTTCTTCAGACTGATGGTTGAATTTGGTGGCCTTGCACCCTGCTTGAAGTGAAATTTCAAGGAATAGCCGTGAGTCAACTGCCAGCCCACCAGCTGTGAGAAAGCTTCCAGCACAACAGGCTTGAGTGACTAAGCTGCCAGCCCAAGAATCCATTCAGCCCACAATGTCCATACTAGCCCTCTGGAAACCAGTCCCTTCAGCCCACAACACCCATACTAGCGCTCCAGATTCTCTACTTTCAAGTAATACCCCCTATCACCCTCTCTTTCTCCTTCTCCACCCACCCGTATGTGCACATATTTCTCCCATTGCAGTCTCTTTAACTCCTTTGCCCACCTCATCTCCCACCCATCCCCTTGTCCCCTTCCACCCATATCCATCCTCATGCTCGTAATATCTTTGAAATGTTATCCAGGGGTGTAAAGCCTGCTTGCTTGAGCAGATGCTGGAGAAATGTTTTCTGTCTTTGACAGGAGGCCTCCTTTCCTGCCTTGAATGATCCCTCCTGTCCTTAACTATTTTTTTGTACTGATATCCCTATGGACATATTGAACTGGCCAGTATAAACCAAGTCATGGGCTCAAGGCAAAACGCCAAGTGAGCAGCTTCCTGGAGGATCTGACATGTGCTGGCTCAGCCATTTCTTTGAAGAAAAAAATAGGACAATGTACAAAACTGCCAAGAAATTACATCAGAATTGATGGAGTGTGCAGAAATTACTGGGATTTGGTACGGTAAGAAAATATACAGCAAAATTCTTCAGTGAGGTCTTGCTCACATTCTCCAATGTCTCCTGCAGTCCCTCTCTGGTTCCACGATGAAGCATTGGAATCTTTCTGTGGTGTAGCATTTTTTTTTCTCTGACAGATATGCCATGTCTCCAATCTACCAATTTAGTTTACTTTAGAGATATAGCATGGAAATGGACCTTCGGCCCACCGAGTCCATTCCGACCATTGATCGCTCATTCATACTAGTTCTGTTATCCCACTTTCTCATCCACTCCCTACACACTGGGCAATTTACAGAGGGCCAATTAACCTACAAACTTCCATGCATTTGGGATGTGGGAGCAGACTGGAGCACCCAGAAGAAACTCACACGGTCACAGGGAGAGCGTGCAAACTCCACACGGGCAGCACCTGAGGTCAGGCTTGAACCCTGGTCTCTGACATTGTGAGACAGCTGCTTGACCAGCTGCACAACCGTGCCACCAACGCAGAGGCTTGGCAGACTTCCAACACCTAGAGCTATTTCAAAATATTCTATAATATTCGTTGGCATACTGTATTCCAATGTTTTAAAGATTTGTAATGAAATGAAAATGCTGCTGGTTTAATGTTTCATGCATTACGGCATTCCAAATACTTGTATGAAGTGTGAGCAGCATTTGGGCAGAATGCTCCAAGCAATATAAATTATTGAGTGTAAATTAAAAAGAATTAAACATTCCCAGCATGAGGGAAATGCATGTTTCTCATCCAAACCAAAGCTGCCTGTTAGCTGGGAGGCCCACGGCCGACCACAGCGTGTTATCATACTAACTCATCTGCTAACGGCATGTTGAGTGGAGGGGGGGGGGGGGGGGGGGGGGACTGAAGAAAGTGGCAATCATGCTATTGTTTACAAGAATGATCCCAGGAATTAGTACGTTAACATATGATGAGCGTTTGACGGCACTGGGCCTGTACTCGCTGGAGTTAAGAAGAATGAGGGGGGACCTCATTGAAACGTACAGAATAGTGAAAGGCTTGGATAGAGTGGATGTGGAGAGGATGTTTCCACAAGTGGGAGAGTCTAGGACTAAAGGTCACAGTCTCAGAATTAAAGAACGTTCTTTTAGGAAGGAGATGATGAGGAATTTCTTTATATAGAGGTGGTGAATCTGTGGGATTCTTTGCCACAGAAGGCTGTGGAGGCCGTCAGTGGATATATTTAAGGCAGAGATAGATAGATCCTTGATTAGTACAGGTGTCTGTGGTTATGGGGAGAAGGCAGGAGAATGGGGTTAGGAGGGAGAGATAGATCGGCCATGATTGAATGGTGGAGTAGACTTGATGGGCCAAATGGCCTAATTCTGCTCCTATCACTTATGATCTTAAGGTCTACTTGCACAAATTATTTGACCTTCCCAGCACACACTAAATATGAAAGATGTCATAGCGCTGGAGAGGGTGCAGAGGAAATTCAATAACATGTTACCTGGAATGGAGCAGATTCTGGAGAGGCCTAGAGTGCGGAAAGTTTAGAAGGGACTTGAGGTGTGAGTGGAATCGATGGGTTAGACTGCAGGAAACAGTGCCACGTCACAGATACCTCTACATAAAACATAGATTTATGGTCAGTTTGAGTTTAGTTCATTGTCACACGTATTGGTGTACAGTGAAAAGTTTTTGTTTTGTGCTAATCAGTCAGTGGAAAGATAATACATGATTACAATTGAGCCATCTACAGAGTACAGAGGACCTTTTTCACCCAGAGGGTGGTGAATATCTGGAATATGTTGCCTGAGAGAGAGTGGAAACAGTCACTGATAGCATTGAAGGAATGTCTGGACAAGCATGCGAATGGCCCAGGCACAGAAGGATCTGGGTCAAGGGCTGGGTGATGGGATGAATATGGACGGGTGCCCACTGGTCAGCTGTTTAAAGTGTTTGCAATGACACTTATTCCAGTGCTTAAGAAGGAACTGCAGATGCTGGAAAATCGAAGGAAGACAAAAATGCTGGAGAAACTCAGCGGGTGAGGCAGTATCTATGGAGCAAAGGAAATGGGCAACGTTTCGGGTCAAGACCCTTCTTCAGACAGACCTTGAAGAAGGGTCTCGACCCGAAACATCGCCTTATTCCAGTGCCGATTCATTTAACAAACTAAAATGAAGTTAGAATTAAAATATTTGAAGGGTGATGTACAAAAACTGATGTACAAAAACTGACAAAGTAATATCAAGGACATTTATACGTTGGAAATCTACTTGGGGGTGATTTAGAACACTACAGTCCAAGAACAGGCCCATTGGCCCACCATGTCTGTGCCGAACATGATGTCTGATGTGCACATACTGTCATCCATATTCCTCCATTCCCTGCACATCATGTGCCGATCCAAAAGTCTCTTAAATGCCACCATTGTATCTGCCACCCACCACCCCGTCCCTGCAGCTAGGCATTCACTATCCTCTTTACATTATGTCCCTCTCATCTTAAAGCTATGCCCTCTAGTATTCCTTCAGTTGCCAAATCTTAGAATCTAGAAGGACAACTAACTTCTAAATTTACGATTGGTACAAATAATATATACATGAGGGATTCCTCCTATGACTGAGCCTCATCAACAAACCTCGTCATCGCAGTCACCTGGTAAGTGAATGGAAATAACTGTGCAGTCAGATGAGTGGGAATGGTGTTCTGTACAGGGTAAATACATGGTGGACAGATCTAGTACAGAGGTCTGGAGAAGCTGGTAGAAGATTGGGAATTGTCCAGAATGTCTGGCCTTTTTGTCACTGAGAGGTCCATAAAGCTAATGAGTGCCCACTTGGAATAGCAAAGTTCTGTTCAGCAGACATCAAAGAACATTTGTGGAGCTGCAGATGGTGTTTTGGTTGGAATCCAGGCCCACCAGCCAGCCTGATCAACATGAGCTGCTGCATGGAAAATCAACCCTACTACATCATCGGAGAATCGCAGCCAACTTACCGTACCTTTGCCTCTCACAATTTGACATCAAGCCAAAAGGGCTGTGTAGAATAACACCAATAAATCTTCTTCATTGCCTCCTTGGTCTGGAATTTTATCCCAATGTTATTATTTAGAACAGGAAAACTAATTCTTCATGTACATCAATGTGCACATGGAGTTAGGTCAGATATGAAACCACAGTGCTATCACTGACCATTACCTGACCATTCTGTCTTTCAGTGCTGTTCCATGCTGAGAGTGTAAATTTGCCCCTTGTCTTTTGGCACAATGTAAATGCTACTCTGTCCACTGCAACAGCAAAGTAAATGTCGTTGTCTGATTTTAATTCCAATACCCAAGGTCAAACTTGTGAGACACATATTTTCAACCATTGTTGCCAGCCAGATTCACCCACCAATATAAAAGATACAGAGTGCTGGAGTAATTCAGCGGGTCAGGCGGCATATGTGGAGAACATGGATAGATAATATTTCAGGCACGTCACCTATCCATGTTCTCCAGAGATGCTGCCTGACCCACTGAGTTTCTACAGCACTTTTTTGTTAACCAGCATCTGCCGTTCCTTGTTTCTACATCCAACCACCGAATGTACTAAAATCTATTGAATTTAAAAACTAATGGTGGTGTTATTTGCAAAGAGATTTGTCTTATTATAAATAATCTTGTTACATGCATAAATAATTGATTGGTCAAATTTCTCCAATGTCATGTTTACATTAACGTAAAAACAAATGTGTAGGAAAACCACAGCAAGTCAATTAACCTCTGAAAGAGAAAGGTTCAATGGGCTAAGATGACTGTTCAAACCACAAACTACTTTTGGTCATGAATACATTCTTAAGTAATGCATGCCAAATGAATATCGTATTCCAGTATTCTTTTAAATAAAAAATTATGCAATATTCTCCATAGCAAGTCATTTATACTACCTCTGTATTTGATCCATGATACATTCCATTACAGAAAAGCTAGATTTGGCCATTAGTTGAGAAGATGGTTTGCTATACATTCAGGCAAATACTAACTTCACTGTCACTGTCAGTTCTTTGTAAATTCCCTGGAAGTTTTACTATTTTAAAGGTGAGCTGAAAATGCATTGTTTGGTCTTATTTGCAGTTGAACAAATTTCAGAGTACAAGGCTTCACTCTCATTGCATTACAGGTCCACCACCTATTTACAGCATCTTTGCTTCCAGAGCCTTACAGGATTATGGGTTTTGCTGGAACAAGAGAGGTCATGGTCTCTATGAAAAGTCAAGCATTACTGGAATGGTTAGCCGTAGCGCTGAGATACCGGCCTGCAGAGTGTGCCTCAGAAGGCAGCTATGGGAACGGATCTGCCGGCTCCAGCCGGGTCGGAGATCCAGACCCCCGGCCACTGGGAGCAAATTCGACCTGCCGGTCGGTCACGGAAGTTCCGATGAGGTCGAAATCGGCCACCTCACCCGGACTAGGCACTACAATTTTGGGGGCACTTCCAGGGGGATTTCAAGGCCGCTCTCGTATGTTTGTCTGCAGTAAAGGAGGTGACGGACCATCAGTTGCCGGAAAATTGCTGGTGAACCTGTGTATCTATTGAAACCGGAACGTAGAGTGCGGAGTAACGATTGGACACTTTTAGTGAGTTGAACCATATATTGATGGTGGTGCATGTAGGGCTGCATGAGGCAGCAACTCTGAGTTGCTGTCTCACAGCACCAGAGATCCGGTTTCGATCACAACTATGGGTGCTGCGTGTATGGAGTTTGTATGCTCTCCCCGTGACCTGCGTGGGTTTTCTTCGAGATCTTCTGTTTCCGCCCACACCCCAAAGACGTACAGATTTGTAGGTTAAATGGCTTGGTATAAATGTAATATTGTCCCTAGTGTGTGGTGTTAATGTGCAGGGATCTCTGGTCAGCGCAGACATGGTGGGCTGAAGGGCCTGTTTCCACGCTGTATTTTTAAATTAAACTAAAATATTGGTACCATTTGGAAGATTAAAGTAAGCTTATAAAAGGCATTCCAGGTTAACGTTTCAAAGGAAACTTTGGTTTGAATTCAAACCAGGTTTTCTTTTGAGGTGTTAGATTAAAAGGGGGGATACACAAAAATACCAACATGACATGTACGTGGTTAATGACAACCAATAGTGAAGTATACAAATATCCCATCCTAGAGTTGAGATTTTACAGAGGCCAATCAAACTACAAACCCGCACCTATTTGCGATATGGGAGAATAGACACACGATCACAGGGAAAATGTATAAACTCCATACAGACCGAGGTCAGGATCGAACCTGGGTGCCTGGTGCTGAGAGACAGCAGCTCGACTAGCTGTGCCACAGTGCCGCTCTTTAGCATGGGGAAACAACACTGACCATCTACCCTATCTCCGCTTCTCATAGTTGTAGATACCTCTATCAGGAAGTCTTCCATCGCCATGTTCCACATCATAAATTAGTTTGGCATACTTTGGCATCATTAAAATCAATGTAAAGGATGCCTTGGTATTGAGCAGCATGTGAATAAAATGGTACAGATGCTGGAAAAAATTAATTCAATGAACCTATGAAAATTATAAAAAATATTGAATTCAGAGGGACATTCTACATCTTTAACAGACTGCATTTTTAACATTGGACAAAATCGATTTAACTTTCTTAACCTAAGAGTCAAATAATTAGTCGGGGAGGTTGTGGTTTTGCACATTCATATCATGGAAACTGGATGCAGTGGAAAAATGTGGCAGATTATTTAACTTGGACTGCCTCACAGAACTGGAGGAAATGAGCACAAAATTAACACCAACACAAGGTAAACATTCTATAGGGGATGTATATTTGTGTCTTCTTTACCGTAATTTATTCTGTAGCCACTTCAATTTCTCAATCCCCTCCAGTTATGACAATGGAATTATCGCCTTATAGAAATCATTAGATACGGATAACTCTACCGGCTACTTCACTCTTGCAGTTACCTTTCATTTTCCTTACGGAACAAATCACTTAATTATTCACAAAGTTTTCTTAAGGAAGTTCCAATATGTTAGCAGAGTGTTGCAGGCTGATGTATGGGTGAACTGATGATTAAATGTGACAGTCCAAGGTGGGTCAGATATTTTTCTGCAATTCACGCTTTTAATTACTTTATTAAATAAATGTTCAAAATCCTTATGGAAGAACTGGCACCTCAGCATGTGCCAAGAGGCAGTTGTAGGCTATGATTTCCTAGATAATGGGTTCCAAACCAGCTGTAAGTCATGTAATTATATTTTGCTCAAGTGGAATTTCCAATGATGAAAGAACGATTGAGGTAATAGTGTGCAATGCACGTAGTTAAAAGGACTCGAGGAAACAAAGTTCTGCATTTATAAACCTTGCGATTTGCTTGTCACATTACATCAATGTGGATATGTGTCTCCCAGTAAATGGGCAATGAAAACAAACATTTTTTAATTTAAAAAAAAGGAACTGCAGATGTTGGTTTACACCAAAAATGGACACAAAATGCTGGAGTAACTCAGTGGGTCAGGCAACATTGCTGGAGAAAATGGACTGGTGACCTTTCAGGTCGGGACCCTTCTTCAGACTGTCTTTATTTGGCAAAGAGGCATTTTACTAAATGCGGTTTTATGCAAAACTGGAAGGCATCAATAATTGTCTGTTTTTGTACATTAAATATGATAATGGCCTTCAAACAAAATTGCACAAAATTAAATAAATTATCTTTAAGATTTGTAATTCATTAGTCTGAATTGGTTTCAACAGAAAATGTAGGTGATCAAACTGAACATGAGTGTCACGTTAATAAAAGTGTTAATTTCAGCTTCAGTGAGTGCTAATTTAGACTGTCAAAGCAGAATTAGAATTGATATGCAAAGAGCAAGATTTTCTTACTTTTGAAACTGATTCACCAGGCTTAGTTTCTAAATATGTTTTTCTTTCTAAACTACAATCTGAAGGATCTCTGAAAAAGAACAACATTAAGGGAAAACAAAGTTACAGAGGATCAAGATAATAAAAACAAATATATGTAGTTTGCTGACACCACTCATATCTGCAAGACGTTCCAAAATGCTTCAGCCACTAAATTCCTTTGAAGTATGCACAGGCAAAGCTAATTACACACATTCAGCTCCCACAAATTGCAAAGATGAGATCATCTCTTTCAAAGATGTTGATCATCAGAACATCTGGGAAAACTCCCCCACTCAAGTATGGAGAGATTTGAGAAACCGAGGCTGTTTTCTTTGCAGCAGAACTTTCAAAGAGATAATTGGTTGCTTTAAACATGAAGGAAGCCGCTTCCAGTGGTAATTAAAGGAGACTGGTTCACCAAAGAATCAATAGTGGTGTGAGAATATTTCAAAGAATATTAATTTGAGCTGTTGCCTCTTGGTGTGCAAACATTTTAAAATTGGTGATGATGAAGTTTTCGTAGAAACTCTTAAAATAGATTTGGAAAGTCTCATTGGAAAGTTATTTCGACAGCCAATGTGAGCATATTTTCTGCAGTATCAGACCGCATGCTGCTGAAAGGAGATCTCTATCAGTGCAGCGCTCCCAGTACTGTATTGAAGTAAGAGCAGAACTGTTTACATCTCTGGGTGCAGGTTAAATGCATGACCTCTGACTGAAGAGCATGTGCTACTCTTAAATCAAGGCTGTTATTCAAATCCTCTATCAACGAACACAACATTTCAATGTAGAACAAGATTTAATAGACATCTTGAAATTACTAATGGTTTCACCTTGTCGCCAAATGAAGAAAGAAGCAGAGGATCGTTCTAGAACCTTGTCAGAGGTCATTAAAAGGGCAGAATATTTCTGGGAGCCAATTAACCTGTTCCATCCTCTACCTGCGTATAGGTCACATACACGACACACACAATGTGCTTCTGTTTAATCCAACACATCATGAGCATACCTACTGGCTAGAGGTCCAGATCGAAACTCAACTATTGTCTTGGCAACCAGTTGTTTATATGTGAGAATACTAAACCAAACCAAAACAAGGAAACTGTCCAGATTTCTATCCCTGGTCACTGTCCAGTGATCTCTGCTGAAACTATGCATATTTGGAAGAGAATTGGGCCTAACCTGTGAGTCCACAAGAGCTTCTATATCAAGGGTCACATGTGAAGCTAGTTAGACAAGGCAATTGATTCCTGAATTTTGGTCTGTTTCATATTAAAAAATGCCAGGCCCTTCAGAATTTTAATGCATTAACCCTATGCAATATATCAAATGAATATGCAACAAAACTGTACCAAACAGCTGAAAATAATATGATGCATCATGTGCCATAGCACTTAGTATATTTAATGAATAGCCTCAGCTGAAACCTTTCCTTAATCAAATGACTTCAGCTTACTTCTGTGGAAAGTTTTGTTCAGCTTCCCTTGTCAGACCATACGAGTCTGATTTAGTGCTGTGAATACTACAGAGGAAACTGCCTCTGTCTCGCCTGCCCTGAGCAATTGGGACTCAGTGTGCAAATACCAGATGCAAAAGAAAAGTGGAGCTGACGGTTTCCAGAACTGCTGATTTCACTCAGACGGAGGCCGCTGTGCATTTACAGAGCGTTCAGGACCTCAGAAGTGAACTTTGACTTTGTGAACTAGCATTAAGAGAAAATCGCACACAGCAATATTTTAAAAAAAATATATAAATATGGGGATAATTTGAAGTTTTCTGAGCAGTTTTGGGCCCCATATCTGATGAAGGATATGCTGGCGATGGAGAGGGTCTAGAGAGAGGAGGTTTACGATAATGATCCTGGGGATGTTTGGGCTAACATATGATCAGCGTTTGACGGCACTAGGCTTCCACCCACTGGAGTTTAGAAGGACGAAGAGAGACATCATTGAAACTGACAATAGTGAAAGGCCTGGGTAGAATGGATGTGGGAGGATGTTTCCACTAGTGGGAGAGTCTAGGACCAGTGGTCATAGCCTTGGAATAAAAGGACGTACATTTAGAAAGGGGATGAGGTGGAATTTCTTTAGTCAGAGGGTGGTGAGTCTGTGGAATTCATTGCCACAGAACGTTGTGGAGGTCAAGTCAATGGATATTTTTACGGTGGAGATTGACAGATTCTTGATTAGTACGGGTGTCAGGTGATTTGAGAATGGGGTTGGGAGGGAGAGATAGATCAGCCATGATTGAATGGCAGAGTCGACTTGATGGGCCGAAAGGCCTAATTCTGCTTCAACAACTTATGAACATATAAGAAGTTCAAAACCCCAAATGAGATACAAGCTGAAGCAGTATCTGTAAATCATCTCCCATGTAGTGGGCAGCATTATGTTTTAAGGTGAGGATACCCTTTCCCACATCTTTTCACTAAAATAACTATTGGAAGCTTTCTCTTGAAATGAGAGCTATTTTTTCTTTATTACAGCTCTTCATAAGGTCTGAGGTACAGCACGGAAACGGGCTGTTCATCCCACTGAGCCCTCGTTGACCATAAATCACCCGTCCACACTACTTCTATGTTATCCCACTTTCTCATTCAATCCCTACACACCAGGTGCAATTTACAGAGGCCAATTAATCCACAAACCCGCACATCTTTGGGATGTGGGAGGAAACCGAAACATCCGGAGAAAACCCACTTGGTCACAGGGAAAACGTGCAAACTCCCCACAGGTCAGGATCGAATCAGGATCTCTGGCGCTGTGAGGCAGCGGTTCTACCAGCCACTGCCACCCTAATTGATGCTATCTATGGGCGCAGTGACCATTAGTAAAGCAATTCCTATGTGCACCTGGCCACTTAAGAAGCATGGAACCAAATAAAGTCAGATAAGGGATGATTCGCCTTTCCAGTGTCATGGTGATATTGTCCAGATAACCAATTAAATGTTAAATAATATAAATGTCCTCAAATGATTCTTCATTGAATCAAGAGCCAGTTAATTGCTACCCCCACGTTACGTGATATCATCTTCATACTAATACAGTGTAATGTAATAAATGATGCTCACATTTCTATGCACCAACATGTGGGCTTTTATAACTTTTTACTTACTCTTACTTTCCAAATGATTTGATTTATTGCTCTGGATCATTGTAAATCTTTGATAGGTTTTAATGAAAATGCTACATTTAGATCGAAATGTAATAGCCTCGCATTTGGCAATAACATTCCTGTATAATGTGTTAATATTCATGCAAGGACCTGGACATCTGGTTGAATTCTACATATGCTACAGGTTACTGGTCTTGATTAGGCTGTAAGTATTCTATTCCTTGGAGACTATTGCCTGTAAATGCTCGTTCTGAATTTGGCTAGTGTTAATAGTGAACCTCTCAGTATAAGATCATAGCATTGGTGTTTCTGAAGGGATGGAGGAGGGGGTGGGATTGGGGATGACTCTTTTGCTTTACATTTTCACTGGGAAAATCGACCTTGTGTGTTACGTTATTACAAAATCTTATTAATCTGCAGATTTAGGGCCTTACCAATCAATGGGAGACTGGTGAAAAGTACAGCGTGCAACTGTTTGGATTCTACTGCAACTTACACATTGTACTGTAATATTTATACACACTGCCAAGAATACAAAGTGCCAGCTTTTCAGATGGATAATTGTAAACATTTCAAAAGCTTGGATGGGTGTATTTACAATTTTAAAACATATTTAGAATGTAATTTTAATTACGATTAGGATGGCACAGTGGCGTAGCAGTACAGTGCCAGAGACCTGAGTTTGACCCTGACTACAGGCGCTGTCTGTACAGAGTTTGTACGTTATCCCTCTGACTGGCGTGGGTTTTCTCCGGGTGTTCCGGTGTCCTCACACATTCCAAAGACGTACAGGTTTGTAGGTTAATTGGCTTTGGTAAAATTGTAAATTGTCCCTTGTGTGTAGGATAGTGTTAGTGTGCGGGGTGATCGCTGGTTGGCGCAGATTCGGTGGACCAAACGGCCTGTTTCCGTGTTGTATGTCTAATAGAAACATAGAAATAGAAATTAGATGCAGGAGTAGGCCATTCGGCCCTTCGAGCCTGCACCGCCATTCAATATGATCATGGCTGATCATCCAACTCAATATCCCATACCTGCCTTCTCCCCATACCCTCTGATCCCCTTAGCCACAAGGGCCACATCTAACTCCCTCTTAAATATAGCCAATGAACTGGCCTCGACTACCCTCTGTGGCAGAGAGTTCCAGAGATTCACCACTCTCTGTGTGAAAAAAGTTCTTCTCATCTCGGTTTTAAAGGATTTCCCCCTTATCCTTAAGCTGTGACCCCTTGTCCTGGACTTCCCCAACATTGGGAGCAATCTTCCTGCATCTAGCCTGTCCAACCCCTTAAGAATTTTGTAAGTTTCTATAAGATCCCCTCTCAATCTCCTAAATTCTAGAGAGTATAAACCAAGTCTATCCAGTCTTTCTTCATGTCAAATGTCTAAAGATGCTGAAGTATTGCTGCAAAAAACATAAAGATAGATTGGCATTGTTTGGAAAGTCAGGTCACGGTTGTGTAAAAGTGAGGTAGTGCATCTGTCCAAGGTGTTCATAAGATCATGTGATAGGAGCAGCATTAGGCCATTCGGCCCATCAAGTCCACTCTGCTATTCAATCATGGCTGATCTATCTCTCCCTCCCAACCCCATTCTCCTGCCTTCTCCCCATAACCTCTGGCACCCGTACTAATCAAGAATCTATCTATCTCTGCCTTAAATATATCCAATGACTTTGCCTCCACAGCCTTCTATGGCAAAGAATTCCACAGATTCACCACCTTCTGACTAAAGAAATTCCCTCTCATCTCCTTCCAAAAAGAACATCCTTTAATTCTGAGGCTATGACCTCTAGTCCAAGACTCTCCCACTATTGGAAACATCCTCTCCACATCCACTCTATCCAAGCCTTTCACTATTCGGTACGTTTCAATGAGATCCCTCATGTTATATTGCAGTGGGCGTTTTCTTTGCATGCATCCAGCACACGTATTGCATGAAGAGTGGAAACATACACATGTAAAAGGTACAAATTGAACATTTGTGCTTGGGAGGAAGAGATCATATAGGTTCTTTAAAGGTAGTGTTTTCTGATCTACCGTGAGTTTGGCATTCAAAAAGCAAAATAGGCCATCAGCTACTGCTGCAGAAGACCAGAAGCACTGTGTCTCCTCATCAATCAGATTGAAGAATCCTTATCGTGTCTGGTGGAATCCAAATTACAAGACATTAAATGCTGGAGTGACCGTAACTAAATCTAATGAAGGGTCCTGAGCGAAATGTGTCCTATCCATGTTCTCTAGAGATGCTGCCTGACCTGCTGAATTACTCCAGCACGTTATAACCTCTTTTGGAAACCAGCATCTCCAGTTCCTTGTTTCTACAGAACAGGTTCAGTAAATCGAATGGTGAAAGGAAAATCACGTACATCAGGCAAAAGTGAGAGAAAATGGGTGAGTGAAAGAGAGGGAGAGATAAAAACAGCCAAATAAAAATGATAATCTCCAACTTTTGGAGACTCCCCAATGAAAATTACACTTAAAGAAAAGAAAGTTTCACTCTTGGAATAAAATAAATGAGTTTCTTGGCAACATGAAGCTCTCCATAAGAAATTTCTCTATCTAGACATTTTAACCGATGACAGGAAAGTGATCCAAGGAATAAATATCACAGCGCCTGAATGCAAAAATTCAAACCTCTCTCATTAGAAATTAGTTTTAATTTTCAATAAAAACGTGCATAGATGCTGAATACATTGTAAAGAAATCCAAGGTAGACACATAATGCTGGAGTAGCTCAGCGTGTTTTTAGTCTGAAGAAGGGTCTCGACCCGAAACGTCGCCCATTCTTTCTCTCCAGAGATGCTACCTCACCCGCTGAGTTACTCCAGTATTTTGTGCCTACCTTCAATTTAAACCAGCATCTGCAGTTCTTTCTTACACATAAAGAAATCCATATGTTTTTAAAATATAACGAAGCATAACCAAAGTGCAAAATAACCAAAATAAACATAATATTATTTGCAAACTGTTTTTGTGTTTTTTGTGGATACGTATGTCATATGCAACACAAGTCCCAAGGAAATATTGGAAATGTGTAATAATTATAAGGGAGCACTTGAAGGAATAAGTTCACCTTGAATATAACAGCTGAGCATTTTAGTAAGTTAAGGGTAAAAGATTCTAAGCCTGGAAAAAAAAAGCAAGTCATGGGAGTGAAGGAGAATAATATCCTTGCAGATGTAAGAGGCCCTAAATTAAAACCGTGTGTTGGAAACACACAGCAAGTCTGGCAATCCCATCAACAAAAGGAGGCAAAAATCCCAGTTGCTTTGCACTGCCAAGTTACACATTAACTTTAAGTTCAGGCTATTGCCACATGTACCATTTTATCTACAATTCTGATATTATTCTGTCAGTGCAATGCAGGGGGAGATAGGGGAAGGGGAGACAAGTATATGCTTTAAGCATAAATCATTTGTGCAAATACAATTCATCTCAAAGCCTTTACTTAAGAAAAAGGATGATGCTCTTTTAAAATATGGTGATTGATATATTGATTGATGTACAGATTTCTGATCCATCCATAAATCATACAAGTACATTGATATAAACAAATGGTGCCTTGTCCACTATTATCTAATTTATAAATCATTTTCATTTTCAGGTCAAATTCACAGACATATAATAAATTAAATGGTCATTTCATAATCTGTGCTTTTCCCCAATCATTGCCCCTAAAATTCCAATTATTGATGGAGTATCCATGTTACTAAGCCCCGTGCTCTACTCCCTCTTCACTCACGACTGTGTTCCTGCATTCGACACCAACACCATCATGAAGTTTGTGGACGACACAACAGCTGATCACCGACGGTGATGAAACAAAATACAGGACGGAGGTGCAGAACCTGGCGGACTGGTGCGCACGTAACAACTTGTCACTAAACACCTCCAAGACCAAGGAGCTGATTATTGACTTCAGGAGGTCCCATAATGGAGAATACGCCCCAATCTCCATCTACGGGGACAGTGTGGAGAGAGTGTCCAGCTTTAAGTGTCTGGGCACTCACATCTCAGAGGATCTCACATGGTCCACCAACACCGCTGCGCTGGTCAAGAAGGCACAGCAACGACTGTTCTTCCTGAGGACATTAAAAAAGACTGGTCTGCCCCAACAGCTGCTGACAACGTTCTACCGCTGCGCGACAGAGAGCATATTAACGTATGGCATCTCTGTGTGGTATCTCAGCTGCACGGAGGCAGAGAGGAGAGCTCTTCAGCGCGTCGTCCACAGAGCGCAAAGGATTATTGGGATACAGCTACCAGCCTTGGAGGGCATCTGCCACACACGGTGCCTCAGGAAGGCCGTCAGCATCCATAAAGACTCCTCACACCTCACTACTTCCCTCCGGCAGACATTACAAGGCCTTCTACGCCCGAACCTCCAGACTCAGAAACAGCTTAATTCCCAGAGCTATAGCGGCTCTAAACCGGCCCTGCTGAGTGCCCCCCACCCCCCCCGGACTGTCTCCCTCGGATGGTCACGTTGCACAGTTTATTTATTTTTTTATTTTTTGACATCGGTTGGAAGCTGCATACCAAATCTCGTTGCACTGATGTGCAATGACAATAAAATATATTATTATTATTATTATTATTATTATTATTATTATTATTATTATTATTATTATTATTATTATTATTATTAACAGTGACATAATTCCTTCTTTCATCAGAGGTTTTCTCTGTCTCTGAAAACCTATTGTAGTCATAGAAATGAACTTTGGTAGGCTTATGTATTTTGGAAATGTATATAGAAGAATCCTATTAAAAGCTATTGAACTACAGTTCCTTTTGTTCAATTGCCTTTGTCACATTTGTTAGTCCAGATGAAAGGTCTTGACCGAAACATTTCCTCTCCATTCCTTCCACAGATGCTTAGGAAAGAACTCCAGTGCTGGTTTAATCCAGGCTGTGCGTCTACCTGATCGATTTCTCTAATCATGATGTTCAATGTTTAAGGAATTTGTATGTGGTTCATTTTTCTTACCAAAATTACATATCAGTTGTTATTTTTGTCAAAAGACTGATGATGCCATTGGAAGCATTTCTTCTGGCTGTTGTAATGGAAAAATATATGTTGCGATCAACAGCTGGAGTTAGAAGAACTCATTTCATATTTAACATTGGCAGTTGCCGTTGCAATTGCTTTGACATATATCAGCATAATTAATGGTGGCAGCAGTCAGGGAGTATACGTGTAAAATAACAAAAATGCAAGCAACCCATTTCACACAAAAGATGCTGTTGCACACTAACTTTTAATGTTTTAACACCTGTTGTGGTCATAGAGAATCATTTTGGAAAATGTTTGCAATGGAATATTAATACCTTTCTTTCTTGGTCATTACGATAATGGTTTGAAAATGACCAACGGAATAAAAACCACATCAGTATTAATCGGGTGATCTAGACATGACTAAGACACCACTATGTTGGAAGAAGGGGTCCCCACCTTGAAACATCTCCTATCCTTGCCCAGAGTTGCTGCTTGACCTGCTGAGATACTCCAGGACTCTGTATTTTTCTGTACACTGTCATCTATAATTCCCTGTGTTTCCACACTCTGTGCATCACTTTGCTTCCTCTAAATATTTGATCGACTTTCATGTTATAAGAATATAGGAAATATGAGCAGAAGTAATTCATATGGTCCTGCGATCTGATCTTTTATCTCAATGCCTTTTGCCTGCGCTACTCCCAAGCACCCTGATTTCCTTAATATCTTGAAATCTATCGATCTCTGATTTAAATGAACTTTATGATTGCCAGGACTAGAGGGTGTGAGCTACAGGGGGAGGTTGAGTACTCTGGGTCTCTATTCCTTGGAGTGCAGGAGGATGAGGGGTGATCCTATAGAGGTGTATAAAACCATGATAGGAATAGTTTGGGTAGATGCACAGAGTCTCTTGCCCAGTAGGGGAATCGAGGGCCAGAGGACATAGGTTCAAGGTGAATGAGAAAAGATTTGATAGGAATCTGAGGGGTAACTTTTTCACACAAAGGGTGGTGGGTGTATGGAACAAGCTGCCAGAGGAGGTAGTTGAGGCTGGGACTATCCCAACGTTTTAAGAAGCAGTTAGACAGTTACATGGATAGGACAGGTTTGGAGGGATATGGACCAAATGCAGGCAGGTGGGATTAGTGTATCTGGGTCATGTTGGCCAGTGTGGGCAAGTTGGGCTGAAGGGCCTGTTTCCCCACTGTATCACTCTGTGACTCTGTGACTCTACACCCATAGCTTTCTGGATGATGAATTCCAAGATTCATCCTGTCTGTGGCGATATTCCTCCTGGTTTGAGTCCCAAACAGCTCACCCCTGAGACTGTCTCCAGGTTCTAGACCCTTTCACTTGTTTGTCAAACCCTGTTAAACAATTTTGTACGGTTCATTGAGATCTGATCTCGTCTCAACTCTAAAGAGTACTGACTTAGTCTAACCAATCTCCTGCCCAGTCAATCTTTCTGCACTTCCTGTTAAAATAGTATATCTGTTTTTTCCGATAAGGAAATCAAAACTCCACACAATACCATAGATGCAATCTCACCATGTCATATATACGTGCAGTAAGACATCTTAACTCCAGCACTCTAACCCACTGATCATAACAACCAACACCCCAGTCATTCACTGAAATTCCTTATTGGGTTTCATTGACTTGAACAAGGTTATTTAAATATTTTCTAGCTTGTATATTCTGTAGTCTGAGAGAAATAATGATTTAAATTGGATTGTAATTTCACATGATAGTTGACTACTTAGATCAGGCTCAAAAGGGAACGGATTTAGATGGGGGTAGACAAAAATGCTGGAGAAACTCAGCGGGTGAGGCAGCATCTATGGAGCGAAGGAAATAGGCGACGTTTCGGGTCGAAACCCTTCTTCAGGATTTAGATGGGGAGCTGACTGTTGATTAGAGAGGTCTAGAGAGGATAGTAGGCCATCCAGGGGAGTCCAAGAGGAGTGGTACCATTTGAGAAGGGAGAAGGGGTCACCACTGGGTGGTGAGGACTCCTTCCCATAGAAAAAGATGCAGAGGTGATGGAAGAAAAGCTCCACGTGGTGGCGGGCCCGGCACTCGTTAGGTGGGGGCAGAAGTGTACAAAGGTGAGGCGACAGATAGCACAATGGGCTAAGAGTTCGGCTGGCGACCGGAAGGTAGCCGGTTCAAATCCCGCTTGGAGTGCATACTGTCGTTGTGTCCTTGGGCAAGACACTTCACCCACCTTTGCCTGTGTGTAATGGAATGTAATTACGGCGGCAGGCGCGGGTACACCGCGACGCCCTGTGTCTCCCTTTCAAGGGAGATGCTAAAAATGCATTTCGTTGTCTCTGTACTGTACACTGACAATGACAATAAATTGAATCATTTCATTTCATTTCATTTCCCTGTTGAGTACAGGCTGTTCTAAGTTGGAGAGAAGGAGGTCAGGGGCGATGGTGAAAGCACGACAAGGGTGAGGGTTGGCATCAAAGAGGGGCAGAGGGCTGGAAGGAGGTTGAGTCGAGGCTCTGTGAGGGGATGATGCTGATGGTTGATGTCCTCCAAGCAGTTAGTAATAAAGAAGGTCGAGAGAGGGTAGAACGTTGATTTCTCCAATTTCAAGTCACTCCTGCATTCCATCCCCTCCCCTATCTTCCCCCCTCTTCCACCCTAGCCATCCTACCAGTTCCACTGGCCACATCCTTCTATCCCTCTTGCTATCACACCTTCCCCAGCCAACAATGGGCCCTTGTGGGCTCCACTTTTCCTGATGTTATCTGCTTGATTTATTCTGGCCTTTTCTCATCTCGTTTATCAACCCCTCCCCCCCCCCCCCCCCCCCCCCCCCCCCCCCCATCTCTCCTTTCAGTCTGAAGAAGAGTTCTGACCTGAAACGTCACCTATTCCATGTCTCCCGAGATGCTGCCTGACCCACTCAGTTACTTCAGCACTCTTTGTCTATCAGCAGATTTAGATGGCCCTAGATTCTCTCTGTTTTCTGCACCCAGGGCACATGATAAATCCACACAGGATGAAGTGATTTAATAATAGTTTGGCATAACAGCTCTAAAATTGTGGGAAACTTGTTTTGAACATTCTGTGCTGTTCCAGGAACCGTGCGTAACTTTTTATTACTGGGAGAGATATGTTTTGTTCAAATTTCCAAGGCGGATTATGAACAACATTCTATGCCACTACAAAGCATACATTGTGCATATGGGTGGAGAAATGCCAGATATCTAAACTCATCTCACTCAATTGTGGGTGAACAACATGGAAGGATTCCTTGAAAGGATGGTGGAACATACTCATAAGTAACTTTGAATTGGGGATTGGATGTGCTTTTAAAAGGAAAATGTATCACAGAAGAATGGAGATTGTTTAATCAGCGCCATTTGTGTAGAATTGGCAGAGACACCATGAGTCAAACATCTTCCTTTTATGATATTTAATGCTGTGAAAACTGGGAAAATGCATGTTTGTCCTCACTCGTTGCTTTCAGCTTGGAGATCTTGTGCTCACTCTTAATGTGTGAAACCCAATAAAACCTAATGTGTTTTCTTTGTGCTCTCAGCCCCAGATCCTCTCACTACTATGCTTTAAAAACGTTCATTACCAGTAACATCAGTAATCTCTTTGGACATTGGAAAGAATTACAAGATATAAATATCTTTCAAGAGAGAGTTAGATTTAGCTCTTAGGGCTCAAGGAATCCAGGTATATGGGGAGAAAGGAGGAACGGGGTACTCATTCTGGATGATCAGCCATGATCATATTGAATGATGGTGCTGGCTCGAAGCTCCTGCACCTGTTTTTCTATGTTTCTATTAAGCAATTATTTTTAAACATGGAATATTCCTCTGGATTGATTTCTACTTGATGGCAGGCGCAATTTCTTTTGTGTTGGTAACACAATTCTAAACTGCAGAGTGGATCTTCTAAAAATATCTTCTGATGAATTTGTCCAACTATGATAACGGCATTTGCAAGATGTTTCCACCATTGTTCCTATTTGGCCAAGTGAGAAGATGAATGGCCCAATTATTTTGTAGTTAAAGGAATGTTTGTCTTTGGCTGAATTACATGTGCATGCAAACTTGGCAAACCACAGTGGGTTTTTGGATGGTTTATATTAACTATGTCACCATATGACATCCGGCTTACGACTACATTTACTGATATCTTTTGCGGTGTGTGTTTGTCACCTTGGGTTTAGCAATATCTTCTTACTTAAAATAAAAGTTTGCAAAGGGACCCATTGGCTTTGTTAACTCATATTCTAACTAATGAATAGCTCAATGTGAAATGTTAGTACTTAATAGTATTTACATAATGGACATTTTCATTTGGATTAGCACAGTGGCACAATAGTGCTGCAGACTCACCACTTTAGCAGCTTGGGTGTGTTCCCAGCTTAGAATACTGCCAATAGGCACTTTGTACTCTGCCTGTGACGGCATGGGTTCAGTCAGTCGCACCAGCTTCTCAGTTTCACACAACCAACAGCCAACAATGGCCTGTTTCCTTTATCATTATTACTTTTTTGCATATCCTTCATTCATTGTTCTTGATCTCTCTACATCATCGTCTATATCTCTCATTTCCCTTTTCCCTAACTAGTCTGAAGATTCAGATTCAGATTCAGATTCAATTTTAATTGTCATTGTCAGTGTACAGTACAGAGACAACGAAATGCATTTAGCATCTCCCTTGAAGAGCGACATAGCAAACGATTTGAATAAAAAATAAATAATAAGTGTCTTCTCACCGAGGTACTGGTGTAATCTGTGGAATTCTCGACCTGCTGGTTCACAGAAGGTAGTTGAGGCCAGTTCATTGGCTATATTTAAGAGGGAGGGGAGCGTAGATGTGGCCCTTGTGGCTAAGGGGATCAGGGGGTATGGAGAGAAGGCAGGGATGGGATACTGAGTTGGATGATCAGCCATGATCATATTGAATGGCGGTACAGGCTCGAAGGGCCGAAGGGCCTACTCCTGCACCTATTTTCTATGTTTCTATGTTTCCCCAGACATGCTGCCTGTCTCACTGAGGCACTCCAGCTTTTTGGGTCTATCTTTGGTTCCCTCAGGTGCTTGGGTTTCCCCCCCACATCCCAAAGACATGCTGGTTGTTGGGTTAACTTGCCACTGTGAATGATCCCTCCTATAATTGGGTGGTAGGAGAGCTGGGTGGAGTTAACAACTACAAGGGAGAGGATTACAAGAAAGAAGTAAGGGAGTACGACTAATGGAATTGCTCTAGGAGTTGACATCAACTCAATGGGTTGAATGGCCTCATGCTATGTTGTATGGAAATACGGGTCAGAGCAGATGGTAAGTATGTGGAAACAAGGAGCTGCAGCTACTGGCTTACAGTAGACACTGAGTGCTGCGGAGAACATGGATAGACGTTTTCTTTGGGGTCGAGACCTTTCTTCAGATTCCAGTCTCCTGAAACGTCACCTATCCATGTTCTCCACAGATGCTGCCTGACCCGCTGAGTTACTCCAGCACTCTGTGAAACGTCATCTATCCATGTTCTCCACAGATGCTGCCTGACCCGCTGAGTTACTCCAGCACTCTGTGAAACGTCACCACCTATCCATGTTCTTCACAGATGCTGCCTGACCCTCTGAGTTACTCCAGCACTCTGTGAAACGTCACCTATCCTATGTTCTCCACAGATGCTGCCTGACCCGCTGAGTTATGGTGCAGCAGCATCTATGGAGCGAAGGAAATAGGCAACGTTTCGGGGCCGAAGTCCTTCTGGAAATAGGCAATGTTTCGGGCCGAAACCCGGAAGGGTTTCGGCCCGAAACGTTGCCTATTTCCTTCACTCCATAGATGCTGCCTGACCATAGATGCTGCCTGTTCTCCACAGATGGTGCCTGACCGAAGCTGAGTTACTCCAGCACTCTGTGAAACGTCACCTATCCATGTTCTCCACAGATGCTGCCTGACCCGCTGAGTTACTCCAGCACTCTGCGTCTTTTCCATTGCAAGTATGTTTCGGGAAATCACAATTCAAACGCACAGAAAAAGCAGGCCATTAATAGTCTTTTTACAAACAATTGCAATCCACAATTGTATTATTGATGCAGCAAGGGATAGTTTGACAATGTACAGAATTCAGAAAAAAAAAACTTGTTTTATTAATTTTTTGAATAATTCAAAAGGTATCGTACACAAAAATACATTCATTTCAAGTTGCACTTGTCCAAAAGTGATGGTTTGAGTTGAGTTCTGGCCACTAATCAAAGATTAAAAGATATCCATGTAGCTCAGGTCAATGTACAACTGAATTGCTGTCCCAGCACTGGCTAAGATCCCACTGCCCCACGGTCAGATAAGATGCATCCCCTTCCTTCAGTAGCAACATTTGTATGTGTTGGAAGGGCACAGCTCCAAATAGCAATACAAGCAAAAGCCAATTCTTCAGAAGATTCTTGGCATCTCCAGAGGCACCACTGCTCCAAGTAGAGGAGCAGGAACATTTGGAATACATTTTCAACAGTTAAATAGTCAGCTGATTACTATAACCCTGAGCATTTACACCCCATTAAGGTTTCCAGATATTTTACAACCATTTCTCCGTTGTACTTTGCCCAATGTTGTTCCCTTTATGGGGCAGGGTCTGCTCAATGCACACAACATGAAGTAAAGCTCAGCATGCTCACTATGCACAGAATGCCATTTAATCTCTGGGAGTATTGGTCACCACAATGGCATTTCCTCACACAATGAGGCAAACCGCATCATTTAGAGTTGGAACGTTCGAGTACTTGTCAGTCAGCATTTATGCAAGGGGGAAACTCACCATTTGGAGCAGGAATGTGATGTCTGGATTAAACCCCTGTCTGGAAACCTTGATCTAATATAATTTGTGAATATATTTGAGAAGGCAAGCTGAAAGGTTATGGGTCTCAATGCAGAACACTGATCAACATTATACTTAAAAGATACAGATGAAGTTGGAGACTCTGCAGTATGAATCATATCTGGTGGTACAGTGATGCAGCTGGTAGAGCCACTGCCTCACATCACCAGAGAACCAGGTTCGATCCTGACCTCAGGTGCAGTCTATGTGGATATTGCACATTCTCCCTGTGACCATGTGGGTTTGCTCCAGATGCTTTGGAGTGCCACAGTGAACACAAACCTGTCCTGCTGTGTCTGTCTTTGGTTTAAACCAGTGTCTGCAGTTCCTTCCTACACATTTTGTCTGCTCCACTGCAAAATCTCCTCATGATATGTCTACTTTGAAGAAGATCTCCTCCTCTCGCTGACGAGAGTTCTGTAACATCCTCTCTTGCTGTTCATCGCCTATATCTCTTGTTTCCCTTATCCCTACCCAGTCTGAAGAAGGGTCTCGACCCGAAACATCACCCATTCCTTCTCTCCAGAGATGCTGCCTGTCCCGCTGTGTCTATCTTTCGTTTAAACCAGCATCTGCACTTCCTTCCTACAAATAGCCTTCCCCCGTCACCTGCATCCCTCCAGTTGGCTTCCTGTCACAAGAAGACGTGGATTTACATCACAAACCATTCTTTTTCCGTCTGCTACAAATGTACCCCTGTAAAGACTGAATGACAAGGAGACGTAAAAGGAATCATGCAAAGCCCACAGACAGTTTAAACCATTTGGTCCTTTATGAGGGAGAAAATAGCTTACAGTAGGAGCAAGACTAGATGAGCAAAGGGATTTGTATATCCACATAACAAACTGGAGGAGCAAAATGTACTACAAACTGGTGGGCCATTGCAAATAGAAATATTTTTTAAAACTAATGGAATGTCAGCTTTTATCTTCAGAGATTCTAATATAAAGGATTGGTTGTGGGGAAAGTTATACTCTATTTCACGGAGCTGGGCTCGGACTTCATGTGGAGTGCTGGATTTTGTTTCTTGGCACTGCATTCAGTGAGGATATGTTGGCTTTGCTATAATATTACTGACTCCCAAGTGTTGAAATTATCAAGGGGTTGCCACGGCGTGCTCTGCATTCACTCTAATACCTACGGTTGAATCGAGGTGTTCAAAATAATAACGCAAATTCTTGCAAAAATATTCTATCTGTTGGAGAAGACATGAAAGAGGAGATATATAATTATGGTTTGAATTTGGACGTAGAGGAGGGAATGAGAACTTTTATTTTCATGTTGAGGTAAGTAGAAATCTGAAACACTTCAAAAAGGCTATGGACACTGGATCAATGAAACTTTATGGAATTTGTTCAGCAAAGATTACCAAGCTGTCTGGAGTAGAGTGAGTAGATTTAGAGATAGTCTATGGTTGAATGGCAGAATGGGCTTAATGAAGTGAGTTGGACTGCTCCCGTTTCTTTTTGTTAATATGCAAGTTTCAACTGAGATGATGTTTTTTTGGCGCAAAATAATGTCTGGGGAATGTGAGTGGAGTATAAATAAGAAGCTCACATCTAGAATTTTCCGCTTCACTGAACAAGGTGATAAATACTCTGTTTATTCTGTTGCCAGCCCGGTCTCATGTTTGCAATTAATAGAATTCACTATGACCTAATAAGTTTAAAGTGGCCAACGTATCTTAATCTGGGGTGAACAAACTGGAGTTGTCGAGTCAACCTTGGTTCTGGCGAGCGTTTTCTTTGGTTCCAAGAGCAAACAAATCATTGCGTTCTTGGCAACTGAACAGTGAAGTTCATTTCCGGAGACAAGCTCCTCTTTTTCGGAGTCAAAATTCTTCAATTAATCTTGAGCTAGATGACATCATGCTCCTTATTTGTGGAACCAAAATCATCCAGGGGGAAGTCAATACTAAGCTGCCCGTGGGAAGGCAACTCTGGGCCTCATGCATTCATATAATGGTAGACTTTGGCTGGAGCCCCCTGGGATTT
Source organism: Leucoraja erinaceus (assembly GCF_028641065.1). Taxonomy (NCBI): domain Eukaryota; kingdom Metazoa; phylum Chordata; class Chondrichthyes; order Rajiformes; family Rajidae; genus Leucoraja; species Leucoraja erinaceus. The sequence goes on from NC_073394.1 coordinate 1,426,884, forward strand.
TGTAAGCCACAGCTTGTGTCTAGTTTTGGTTTCTTGGCATAAATAGGTTTAAAAAATATATTTACTGAACACTTGTGATGAGTTGTAAACAAAAGCTGATGTGACAAATATGAGCTCTTGTTTAAAGGGCTCTTAAAGCAAACACAAAGGCTGAGATAATTAATATATCATTGATTTTATGTGAGTTGTCATTTGGGCACAATATTGGCTTGGTCATAGAAGACAGAGTTTCTATTCAGAGGTTTTGTGATGAGTGGTATTCCACAGGGATCTGGGCTAGGACCTTTGATATTTGTAATATCTAATTATATATATATATATATAATTTTTTAACATATATGCATGTGTCTTCCCTACAGCCATTAGGCTATTAAACACTACAACTTCAAATAAGCTCTGAACTACATAGACTATTATTGTTATTAATGCACTATTATTGTTTGTTTTTATGTGTACGTATGCCTGTGTGTGTTTTATCTATCTACTTTTTTTCTCATTTATGATATTGTTTACAGTGTATTATGTTTACATATTGTGTTGTGCTGCTGCAAGTAAGAATGTCATTGCTTTATCTGTGACACATGACCATAAAACACTCTTGACTCTTGAGGTGTGTGTGTGTGTGCGCACATATGTAAATGTGCATGTGTGTGTATGTTTTATCTATCTATATATAACTAAAAGTCTCATCTTGTATGTATGTTCCTGAAATACAGCCAAAACGGTACACAATAGCGCAACAATTTTAGGGGTGCTTTACTCACAATTCGTCTGCGGTGTGCAGTATCAAGTTTAGTTATATTTTAAAAAGTAAATCATTTAAAAAACTTTAATTAACCTTATACTCTGAATAGGATGAGTTTCAATGCAGCAGTTGTGCCTGCACAGTGAGCTCCCACCTGCCTGGCCCGTCAGCTGCACCTGCGCAATTGGGGGAGGGTTGCTGGGCCTGGCGGCGGGGCTCCTGTGCAGTGAGCTCCCACCTGCCTGGCCCATCAGCTGCACCCGTGCAGTTGAGGGCGGGTTGCCGGGCCAGGCACCATTTTCAGATCGCCATTTTGAGCTACTAGACTGGCGTCACAATGGGGACCCAACGGGTGCACGGGTCATCTAGTATATATATATGTGTGTGTGTGTGTGTATGTGTGTGTGTGTGTATGTATATATGAGATGACATATATAATTGATTTGGTGTGTGTGTGTGTGTGTGTTGTGTGTGTGTGTGTATGAAAGTTTAGGACACAGGTGGCTTGATTAACAAGTTTGCAGACGACACAGAAATCGGTAGATTTGTGAAAGGTGAGGAATGTTGGCGAAGAAAGTCCGCGAGCATTGCCACTTTCATTTCACTGCACATCTCGTATGTGTATGTGACAAATAAACATGACTTGACTTGAATACAACAGGGTAGTGATCAATTGAAAATGTGGGTGTTGAACTGGCAGAAGGAGTTTAATCTGCACAAATGTGAGGTGATAATGTTTGAGGACTCAAATCAAAAGGACAGTACACAGTAAATGCCACGACCCTTAGAAGCATTATACTGTACTGTACAAGAGCATCTTGAAGTGCAGTCCATAGCCCCCTGAAAGATCTTTCATATTATAACTTTCTAACATTTGAAGATATTATTCACTGAAACAGACTGGTAAAAAGAACACAATATGAACAAACTGAATAAATAAATAATAGAAAAGGAGCAATATAATTGTGGGGTGGTTATTCGGGGCTTGAGTGTACAATTCTCGGAAACATGGACATGTTTGTAAAGGTGGCAGTTGAAGTTCAATGCAATATTATTAAGCCATTCAATACATGATGCTGCAGCATTAATGTTCAATGTTGGCTAAGATTTTCCATTATAATTACAACAACTATTCTTCTCTCTGTCACCTCAAAGTGCAGTCAGCTGCGTGTCCACGTCAAACACAAGTTGGTAAATATACAAACAAACACAATCTCGATAGACAAAAGATATATTCTAGGGTAAAATACTCACATTAGTACAAAAAAGCAAATTATTCTAAAATGTAAGGTGACAAAAAAATGAGTGTTCATCAATTGAGATTTTCCACTATTCAAAGTATAATTTGCACGTGGTGACTGCCCATGATGCTGCATAAACATACTTATGAAGAAGGATTTATCTTCAATCGCTCAAGTATTTGACATTGTTTCTTGAAACATCATTGTTAGGCGGGAGAATCTGGCAGTTTATGAACAGACTGAACCAGTACAAAGTAGTCAAAGGACATATTTGTTTAGAATGGTGTATTTTCATGGAACCACTCTTGCTAATCATCACCAAAATCTTGCCAGAAACCCTGTTTAATGCACAACTAACAGAATTCCAACTAAGCTAATACTAATAGACTGTGAAGAACTATTTAAAAGTTCCAGACTATTCTTTGTAACTTCCTACTAAGTATTGAACATTTAGACTGCTGAACTATTGCTGTTGGTGAACAGGGTAGGAGTTTAGTTGTGAGAAAGATTTCTCTGAGGCCACTATGTGGAGGAATGTTGTTCTGCTCAGCATTGCTCTGGATTTGGACTGGAGCCTGTTTCAGAGATATTCATGGCCTGTTGTATGGGAAAATCAAATTGCTGGAGTGGCGTTTATGCAGAAGCCAAGAGCCAATCTAAAACAACAGCTGAATTCTTTTTTTAATGTTTATATTGGGTTACAGACCAAATGTTCATTTTGGCTGTACGATTCATGGGGGAAGTGAAAACTGCCTGGTTGATTATATGTCAACGTTTTACTTCACCTTATTTTAAGAAATTTAGATGGCACACAGTGGAAGAAAAAATAGCAGTTTACTTCACAACTGACCACAGAAATAAATTAATTTTCCATTTATTTCACACTCTGTTTATAACTATAGAAACAAGGAACTGCAGATGCTTGTTATTTCACACAGGGTAACGTTTCAGGTTAGTTTAGTTTATTGTCATGTGTACCAAGGTATAGTGAAAAGCTTTTGTTGCATACTAACCAGTCAGCAGAAAGACAATACATGATTACAATCGATCCATTCACAGTGTACAGATACATGATGGGGGAATAACATTTAGTGCAAGGTAAAGCCAGCAAAGTCCGATCAAAGATAGTCCAAGGGTCATCAAAGAGGTAGACAGTAGTTCAACACTGCTCTTTAGTTGTACAGTAGTAGGATGATTCAGTTGGGAAGAAACTGTCCCTGAATCTGGTGGTGTGCATGTTCACACTTGTGTACCTTTTGCCTGATAGGAGAGGGGCAAAGAGGAAGTGACCAGGGTGTGGCTCATCCGTGATTATGCTGCTGGTCTTGCCGAGCCAGTGTGAGGTATAAATGGAGTCAATGGAAGGTCAGGACCCTTCTTCATACTGGCTGTTTCGGGTTGGGACCCATCTTCAGTGGCTGTTGAGCATGACCTTCTGAGTTACACCAATGCTTTGTGTCTGTTTATAACCATGCTATGTGCATATCTGTTGCTATGTTTGACTGCAACAGTCATGATATTTACAATACCTGTACTGTATTTCAAAAAGTATTTCGTTCATTTGAAGTGTTCTGGAACATTGCGATGATGTATGGTATTATTGGATCTTTCAGTATCTATGAATTGCCTCTTGCACTGTCCCCGTGTTTCTATTTATGTTTTGCTCCATTGTCTTTGTCTTGTTAAAGGGCCTGTCGCACTATACGAGTTTACCCAAGAGCTCTCCCGAGTTTAAAAAAAAATCAAACTCGTGGTAAGTACATAGGATGTACGTCGGAGCTCGGGATGTATCTTAGCGGCTCGTAACGCTAACGGCAGGTACTCGGGGAAGCTCGTGAAGTCTTTTCACCGTGTTGAAAAATGTCCACGAGAGCCCCGAGTACCTACGAGCGGCAATTATTGTAATTCTCTGAGTTCGAATCAGGGGAAACTCGGGAGAATTCTTGAATTACCTCGTACAGTGGGACAGGCCCTTTAATGTTTTTATGTTTTTGTGTGCTGTGATGTTGCAGCAAGCAAGATTTTTATTGCACCCCGCTGTACTTGTGCAATGGACAATACAATCGACTTGACTTGCACAGCTCACTGTAAAATCATGTATTGAATACAGCTGTAAGCAATGATTATAATTTGCTTTACATCAGATCAACTGCATTGGGGTTCGGAGTTCCAAATTCCCACCGCCAACTTTGAAGAAGTGTTGACCTGTGATGAAGTTGCCTACAAATGGCTGTGCAATCTGCGCAGAGTAGGATTTGTGCAACTGAAACATGCTCCCGCGGAGAAAGGGACAAGTGGCGAAATTGGGAAAGAGGATCGGCTACGTGAGACTGACCTTCTACGGGTAGGTGGCAACTACAGCACCACAACTTGTGACGTGTTACAACTAAACACATCCGTTTAAGAAAGAACCCCAGATGCTGGAAAAATCGAAGGTAGACAAAAATGCTGGAGGAACTCAGCGGGTGAGGCAGCATCTACGGAGCGAAGGAAATAGGCGACGTTTTGAGTCGAGACCCTTCTTCAGACTGACGTCGAGACCCTTCTTCAGACTGATGTGGAGGTGGGGGAGGGGCGGGTTCCCGCCCCTCCCCCATCCCCACATCAGTCTGAAGAAGGGTCTCGACCCGAAACATCACCTATTCCTTCGCTCCAAAGATGCTGCCTGACCCGCTGAGTTTCTCCAGCACCTTGTATTAATCTGCTGATCATTTCCGGTGGCTGTAGCACACCAAGTGTGGTTCCTAACCGTCAAACCTGTGCACAGAAAATATTATAATTTAGAGATGCAGCATGGAACGAGATGGTCTGCGCACCGAGTCCACGCCGACCAACTCCACACGCACAGCGCCCGAGGTCGGGATCGAGCCCAGATCTCTGGTGCCATTTGGGTGTTTTTTCTGTTTTCCAGCGCTGTACCAGTACACATTTAGAAGACCTTTAAACCTAATTTGGCCTGGACTCCTATCAGTTAGGCCTTTGGACGTGGCAAAATTCGGTTTGTCCGGCAAAAAGTCAAACTAAGCAAACAGAAATTCTGTGTACGTCTCTGTAGCGTGGTTTTGAAATGGATTATTCTTGGATGTTACATTGACTGCTGCACAGTTGACCCAAAATCTCCACTAATAGGTAGTTTATTTTACTTTTCAGAAGAAGATAAGGTTGGACATACAGTTCCTTGAATGTGCCAATCAATAAGATCGCAGCTGATCAGATCTTGGCCACAACTCCATTTTACCATCAGGTCCACAAAGCTTTGAGTTACAGAAATCTTAGATATAATATATTCCACCTCCTGAACTTTCAGAAGCACCATAGATTGAAGACTCTGAATTTGGAAAATTCACCTGATTGCTAGAAGATTTATTTGAAGGAATCACACCCAGCAAGTACTGATTTGGGTTTTCTCTATTGCTAGTCTGCCCAATTTAGCTTCAACTTACTACTGCAGAGAGAAGAATGATCGAAATCATAGCCCCATTCACATCCCTATTTGACTCTTCCTTGTCCCCACCTTTAAGATGAGAGGGGCAAAGTTTAAAGGAGACGTGCGGTGGAAGTATTTTACACAGAGAGTGGTGAGAGCCTGGAATGTGCTGCTGGAGACAGAGGTGGAGGGGGATGTGATAGTGACATTTGAAAGCATTGTCAATACTTTTCAGAAGGCAGTGGAAGCAAATTTCACTGGATGTTTTCAAGGGAGAGTTAGAGGTAGCTCTTAGGGTTAAAGGAATCAAGGGATATGGGGAGAAAGCAGGAACGGGGTATTAATTTTAGATGATCAGCTATGGTCATACTGAATGGCAGTGCTGACTCGAAGGGCCGAATGGCCTACTCCTGCACCTATTTTTCTATGTTTCTACGATAGGCATGTGGATATGCAGGGAAGGGAGGGATATTGGTTATGTTCAGGTAAGTAATGGGTTGGCATCATGATCAGCACAGATATTGTGGGCCGAAGGGCCTATACTTGTGCTGTTCTATGATCTTTCTATGTCAAGGGAGAGTCAAGGTTTCATAAAAGCATGCATAGCGATACTATACCTAATCACATTTGGTATTCTGATCACAACTACATAGTTAGAGAGCTCATAAACGAGAGAGGCACAAGCTCTTGGTATAGGCTTTTGTTATTTGTACTCTCACACCTGAAATCAGCTTAATCTTAAAAATTGTAGAGTCGCGCAGCAGGTAAACAGACCCTTCGGCCCAACCCGTCCATGCCAACCAAGGTCCCCCATCTTAGCAAGTCCACTTTGCCCTTGCTCAGCCTTTATCCCTCTGTATTTTCTCTTTCCATGCACCTCTCCAAATGTCTAAGTGCTAACACAAGGCGAGAACTGCCTCAACTACTTCCGCTGGCAGCTCGTTCCATTTACCCACCAAAGTTTGAGTGAAAAAGTTGTGCCTCAGGTTCCTATTCAATCCTGCCTCCCTCACTGTAAACCTATGTCCTCTCGTTCTCAATTTCCCATCCTGGATAAGAGCCACCTCAATATGGAATTAGATAGCAGAAACTTGCATTTAATATGTTTGGCCATTTTAGATAGCACTTGTTTACACTCAATAGAAACTAAGTTTGAATTGGACGCGTTTAATTGATTCACCAATATGAAATCTCTGGCCATGTTTTAGAATGTGCTTTCAAACTTGTTTAACTACTTTACATATCACTATGATAGAACAATAAGATTTAGAATTGGTCACAGACATTGAAAGCTGCTGTTTGAAATTTTTACCAAAAAACAAGAAACACAAAACGTGGGAGATGGGGGGGGGGGGGGGAATGTCCAAATATTACGGCCTACGTGAAACCTCTGCCCAGATGATCCGTGTTGGGCGTAGTCAGCTTTTTGAATTTAGGTAGAATAATTCTCGTGATACCTAGTTGTTTGTCAAATGCACCTATATTTCCAAGGGCAGCAGGTACTTTCCAAACAGGATATGTCTTTGGAACTGGCCCTGCTAAGGCAAGGTGTAGATGTCCATCAGGAGGGACAACATGATCCTCTGGTGTAAAATGGCATCTCCCTGTGCCACAATGGAAGATAGGGTGTAAAATGCTGGAATAGACTCAGAGGGGACAGGCAGCATCTCTGGAAAAAGGAATGGTTGACGTTTCGGGTCGAGACCCTTCAACCCAAAACGCCACTCATTCCTTCTCTCCAGAGATGCTGCCTGTCCCGCTGATTTACTTCAGCATTTTGTGTCTATCTTTGATTTAAACCAGCATCTGCAGTTCCTTCCTACACATTATGAAAATGAGTGCAATTTCAGAATTGCATCTCCACAGGATTTTACACATAATCTTGGTTAACTATTAATATAACATAGAATTGAAGTAGTGCAACAATGAATCTTCATTACCCTTAGAAACATAGAAACATAGAAAGTAGGTGCAGGAGTAGGCCATTCGGCCCTTCGAGCCTGCACCGCCATTCAATATGATCATGGCTGATCATCCAACTCAGTATCCTGTACCTGCCTTCTCTCCATACCCCCTGATCCCTTTAGCCACAAGGGCCTTATTGAGCAAATATCAGAAAAGGTTCTGTCCAAGGTTAATAGCTATTCCAGCAGCAGCCTTACATAAATGTGGAGAATAGATTACATGGTTAACAACAATCCATGCCCACAATATCAATCTACTGGGAATAATTATTTAAAATGATTTCATTTCACACTTCATCAGCTTACAAACAATTTCAAAACTATTTTTTTTACATAATTCTGAAAGGAAATTGTTGCCTTCTGGTTTCCTGAGGCAGTATCACCTGCAGTATAAAAAGCCATGTTTTTTTGCAGTGCAGCCTGTTTGACTGAGGAATAGCGTGTAAATCGCATCACCACGCAGATTTCTATTGGCAGCAGTGACCCACAGCTTGCTATTGGAAAATCATGCAAAGGCATTTATTTTTAGTGAGTCTTTCACTTTTAATTTTTTGTATTTCAAGGGTCAAATTGTTGAAGGCAAGAATTACAAATATTGCAGTAAAAAATCAAAACCCTTCTTCAGACCCGAAACGTCACCTATTCCTTCGCTCCATTGATGCTGCCTCACCCGCTGTGTTTTTCCAGCATTTTTGTCTACCTTCAATTTTTCCAGCAGCTGCAGTTGTTTCTGAAACAACAGATAACGAGATACATTTGAAGTGAAGTCACAGCTATAAGGTGGGATTTGGTGTATTTTGTCAACAATTGGTATCAAAACCACCAGCAATTAACTATGCAATAGACCCCCATGCTTTCCTACATGTCTAATGTGGCACAGTGGTTTAGCTAGTAGACTCGCTGCCACACAGCGCCTGAGATCCAGATTCGATCCTGACTTTAGGTGCTGTCTGTGAGGAGTTTGCACTTTCTCCCTGTGACTGTGTGGGTTTCCGATTTCCTTCCACATATCAAATTTGTGCGGCTTTATAGGTTATAATTGGCCTCTGGAAACTGTCCCTAATGTGAAGAAAATGGATGAAAAAGTGGGATAACATAGAACTAGTGTGAATGGGTGATCGATGGTCAGTATATACTCGGTGGGCCGAAGGGCCTGTTTCCATGCTGTATCTCCAGACTAAACTAAACAAAACTGATCTCAATTTTGATAAAGACATAAGGAACTGCAGATGCTGGTTTACAAAAGAAAGATACAAATTGCTGGAGTAACTCAGTGAGTCAGGCAGCATCTCTGGAGAACATGGATTGGCCATTTTGTTCACGTCTAAGGAAGGGTCCCATCCTCAAACATTCCCTATCCATGTTTTGATCCACCGCTTCATATCTCAATTTTAATAAATTGGGAATGTCTTTGAAAATCAGACTATTAAATTCTCCTTTGGCCAGCAACAATCTGCTTCTATTGTTGCCAACTATTAAAGCACGCCTGATGGCCTTTTGCCATCTGGACCACGATAGGCTCTCCAATCCCAGCCCAAAGTAGCACTTGTGAATTTAAATATAATACAGGAAGCGGTCAAGAGAAAGAGTGCTTCAGTAGTACTTTATTGTCATGTATACCAACGGACAGTGACATTCCTTTTATTTGTTGCATATAATTCAGTAAAATATCCCTATATAGGAGCACAAGGAGACCTATGGGGAAGAGTGTGGGAATAGGAGATTACACTGAGGCAGTCCACAAGAGTCACCACACTTCCAGCACCATCAATGATGGGATTCAGAGAGAAATAAGGCAAAGGATTGGTTTTTAAAAATGTTTAAATGTTGCAGTGCAGAAACGCGGTCTTAGAAGTCAACCAAACCAAATATAGGAGTCCAATGTTCAGCCTTATTGCAGATATAACACCACTTACCTGGGAAAAACGTCATGCTTAAGCTGTTTAAATGGAAAGCAATTAAACTAGGGAGCAACACTCCACACGGTGCAGTTCATTGTCAGTGCCATTGAAGGTAACAATTGAAATGAACAAGATGATATTGCAAAGGTACAAGGAACTGCAGATGCTGGTTTACCAAGAAATACACAAACTGCTGGAGTGACTTAGCTGGTCAGGCAGTATCTGTGGGGAACATGGATCAGAGACATTTTGGGTCATGTGAAGAAGAATCCCAACCTGAAACATCGCCGATCCATGTTCTCCAGACATACCACCTGACCTGCTGAATTACTCCGGCACTCTCTATTTTTTTTAATGATATTATGAACCTTGTGTATATTATATCTAGAAACATAGAAACATAGAAAATAGGTGCAGGAGTAGGCCATTCGGCCCTTCGAGCCTGCACCGCCATTCAATATGATCATGGCTGATCATCCAACTCAGTATCCTGTACCTGCCTTCTCTCCATACCCCCTGATCCCTTTAGCCACAAGGGCCACATCTAACTCCCTCTTAAATATAGCCAATGATCTGGCCTCAACTACCTTCTGTGGCCGAGAATTCCAGAGATTCACCACTCTCTGTGTGAAAAATGTTTTCCTCATCTCGGTCCTAAAAGATTTCCCTCTTATCCTTAAACTGTGACCCCTATGTTCTGGACTTCCCCAACATCGGGAACAATCTTCCTGCATCTAGCCTGTCCAACCCCTTAAGAATTTTGTAAGTTTCTGTAAGATCCCCCCTCAATCTTCTAAATTCTAGCGAGTACAAGCCAAGTCTATCCAGTCTTTCTTTATATGAAAGTCCTGACATCCCGGGAATCGGTCTGGTGAACCTTCTCTGTACTCCCTCTATGGCAAGAATGTCATTCCTCAGATTAGGAGACCAAAACTGTACGCATGTAGCATGTCAATAAAGAAAAGAATTCATAACCCTTGCCAAAAGCCCAAAGCTCTTTACATCCAGTTGATTATTCCAGGTGTGCTTTTAATGGCGTTACCTCCTCTCACACTACTTGGCACCAAAGCCTCAAATATAACTTTTATCTGCGGTATTCAATTTCAAAGTATGTACTTTGTTCTTGAACATAATCAATTACAGACATTCCACATTTACGACCAGTGATGAATGGGGAAAAATAGCAAAGAATCAACTGTGCAGAATCCAGTGCCTTTAGTCTTCTCGTTAAGGGCCTGTCCCACTTAGGCGATTTTTTTAGGCGACTGCCGGCGACTAGGCAGTCGCCACTCGGTCACCAGGGTGTTGCCTGTGTGGTCGTGAGTCGTCCCCTCAGTCGCCCAAAGAGTCGTAGCGTTTTTCTGGCCGCCGCTGGATTTTGACATTTTTGGTGACAGTCAGCGACCGTGGACTTGTCGTAGCTTGTCTCCTGACGTAGGTGGTGTCGTAGCTTGTCTCCTGACGCAGATGGTGTGTCGTAGCTTGTCGCCAGGATGACGTAGGTTGGCGCCGGTGCTGAACTCGGTGAATTCCATTGGCGACTGTCCACGTCAACCGGCGACAGGGTCGTAGCTTGTCGCGGGTGGACGTAGGTTGACGTAGGTTGTCGTAAGTGTGGGCGTAAGTGGACGTCCTCATGGGTCGCTGGTTGTCGCTTGCTGTAGCTTGACATCGACAAGGTGGTAGGTTGTTGTCGCTTGTTGTAGACATTGTTGTAGGGGGGGGGAGGGGGGGTGTGTCCAGTCACCGTTTTTTCGACAACCTGCTACGACTATGACAGTCGCCGGCAGTCGCCTAAAAAATCGCCTAATGGGACATCTGCCTTTAGTTTGTCAGAAGATTGTGGCTGACCCTGAGATCAGCAAGCAGCTGCATGTAGATCATGTAGTTCCTTTCTAGGTGGACCCAGCACAGCCCTGCCGTGCACAGCCTCCTCAGTGTGTGTGGACAACTTTGAATAACTGATAGTTGCTGGGGGATTTCCCCATGACCGCTCTACTGTCACAACTCCCACATTCACAAATTATATGGGAGCTTTTCATTCAGTTGACTTCAGTTTATAGGTACAGCATCATCGCCAATCATCGAACACCCATTCACACTAGTTCTATGCTGTTTCACTGCCGCATCCTACCACTAGGGGGCAATTTACAGGCGCCATTTAACCAACACGCCTTTGGGATGTGGGAGGGAACGGAGCACTCGGAGAAAACCCACGCGGTCACAGGGAGAACGTGCAAACTCCACACAGACTGCACCCCTAGGCCAGAGTATAACCCTGGTCCCTGGTGCTGTGAGGCAGCAGCTCTACCAGCTGTGCTGTCCACAAAAAAAAATCTTTAAAAATACTAGAGAAAATGAAAATATTGGTAAAAGGACAAATTCACACTTAGGCACAAAGATATTCAATTATCTGAACTGTGGGTAGTGAAGAGTTGGTCGTGGCATTATGTTTGGCAGAGACAATGTGGGCCAAAGGACATATTACTGGCCTGTATTGTTCTATGTTCTAGAAGCTTGCACTACACACTGGGTCAACAACTGTGTCACATCACATCTCTGATGATATTGATTTAGATAGTTGCTGGCAATACGTGGGGATTCATGTTATGCTCGCAGTAAATAAGTCACACTAAATCAGTGAACACTGGTTAAATGTGCATTTGAACTTTGTAAACTGAGGGCTTTCCTCCAAATAATTGTGCTGCCTGCAGCAAGATTCCAAGAGCATGAGTGACCGTGCATCTGATCTGGCTTCCTGTGCAGATGGTGTACGATGATGCACAATGCGGGTGTACAGCTGGTGTAAATGTGGGCACCATTACCCCAGTCAGGACACACACTGGTGACGTTCTTCACCCATGCTAGATTGTCCCCCCACAACTCTCCAAAGTATCAACTTTTGCCATGCAGCAGTTTTCCTTGTCCTGCCTACTGTTTTTTATTTGTTTCTATAGTCTTCAAAGACATTCGGCATTCTCTCTCTGGCCTGGTCCTGACCCGAAACATCACCCATTGCTTCTCTCCAGAGATGCTGCTTGTCCTGCTGAGTTACTCCAGCTTTTTGTGTCTATCTTCTAAAAATAAGAACAATATTTGATTACTCAGCATTTATGTAGATTTTGCTGCATACAGATGTTGTTAGACATACAATCTTGCCTGACTCTGCCTTTCAGATTTTTTTTTCATTGTTATCAACTGTTTGTTTCTTCAGTCATCATTACATTCAGGCTCATACCTGTCTGGCCTGGTCCTGGCCCTTTGTCACCAATTCTCCTCTCCAGAGATGCTGCTGCCTGACCCCAGCTGAGTGTCTATCTTCTAAAAATAAGAACACTCTGTGACTCGGCAACGTCACCTATCCAGATGTTCTCCACAGATGCTGCCTGACTCGCTGAGTTACTCCAACACTCTGTGAAACGTCACCTATCCATGTTCTCCACATATGCTGCCTGACCCGCTGAGTTACTCCAGCACTCTGTGAAACGTCACCTATCCATGTTCTCCACAGATGCTGCCTGACCCGCTGAGTTACTCCAGCACTCTGTGAAACGTCACCTATCCATGTTCTCCACAGATGCTGCCTGACCCGCCGAGTTACTCCAGCACTCTAATGTTTTTAAAAGAAATCCGCATGAATTATTTAAAAATAACTACAATTCCTCCTGCATATTTTAGTCTACTTGTAATTCCTTGCGTAGAATTGAAATTAATTAGCACAGCTCAGAATCCTTGCAAACATTTTAAACTGAACCATGATGTTTGTATTTAGTTATCTGAAACTGTGAGTAATGTTTCAGTTGTACTTGACTTTTGACATTTCACCAGTTGAAAATGCTTGGATTTCATTTGTACAAACACACAAGAAATAGGTGGAGTAGATAAAATGGCCCCATGCTTCAACATCAGTCTCAATGTTGAATAAACTCTGGTTTAGACTGTTACTGACGATGTGCCTCTCCCGTTTCATTTGAAAGGCATACCTGGCAAGTGGAGGATAAACCCGATGCTAACAACGTAGCCTACACATCTGGGGAACTGAAGCTGCACACTGATTACCCAGCGCTGCACCATCCCCCTGGGGTAAGACTGCTTGCTTGGAATATTGCCCAAAGCCTTTCATCTGCGTGTTGTAAAGAATATTAATGACTAAAAAATGTATGAGAAACAATGAAAAAAAGACATGGTCATTTGGCTGCACGCCTAGACCTTTGTTTCAATGAGAACGCTTATTTCCCACTGTTGCCAGAGCATGACGATATAAAACCACTTTGCACAGAGGGCACAGAGTGCTGGAGTAACTCAGCGGGTCAGGCAGCATCTGTGGAGAACATGGATAGGTGACGTTTCACAGAGTGCTGGAGTAACTCAGCGGGTCAGGCAGCATCTGTGGAGAACATGGATAGGTGACGTTTCACAGAGTGCTGGAGTAACTCAGCGGGTCAGGCAGCATCTGTGGAGAGAAGGAATTGGTGACGTTTCGGGTCGAGACCCTTCTTCAGACTGATGTGGAGATGGGGGAGGGGCGGGAACCCGCCCCTCCCCCACCTCCACATCAGTCTGAAGAAGGGTCTCGACGTCAGTCTGAAGAAGGGTCGTCAGGTAGGCATTGTGGCATTTACACTAGCAACCCAGCCACTTCTCTGCCGGAGATGAGAACAAAAGTGGACACAGAGTGCTGGAGTAACTCAGCGGGTCAGGCAGCATCTGTGGAGAACATGGATAGGTGACGTTTCGGGTTAGGACCCAGAGTGCTGGAGTAGGTGACATGATGGGCAGCAGGACAAAGGCCAGAGATCTGTGGGATAACATGTGATGGAGGCACAGGTGGAAGGGACGTTGATGCGGGTTGTGAGCTGCCCAAGTGGAATATGAGGTGCTGTGCCTCTAGTTTGCATTGGGCCTTACCCTGGCAATGGAGGAGGCCCAGGACGGAGGTCCGCGTGGGAATGGGATCCATAGATCTGCGCTGCCTCGATGAGCATTCTTCTAAAGGGAAGAACAAGCAAGATGCTGTGATAGAGTGTTGGTAACAAAGTATTGAAATAATGAGCCTTTCTGCATAAACTTGCAGGAAAAAAAAAATGTTACCCGAATACAGGGGTACATATATTTGTGTACTATCCTTAAGGCAATACCTGTAGAAGTTTTTGTACTAAAACATGTACAAAAAATGAAATGAGATCAGAAAATGCTGGAAACTCACCGTAGGTCCGGCAGCATCTGTGGAAAGAAAAACAGAATTAACCTGTAAGGTCAAGGATAATTGTTGTTTTAATTCCAGATTTCCAGCATCTGCAACTTTGTCATTAACAAACATGATTGTTTAGTAGTTGGACAAAGTGATTACAAATTGGCCTTCACTCGTTTTATCCAAAAAAACAATTTTATCTACATTTTTTTAGAAAGTTAAACTCCATGCAACCAGAAGAATGGCAGCTGAAGATTTCAGTACTGCTGCTGATAAAGGTCCAAGCAAGCCAGATATAATATTAAAACATAATAATTACACTGAAGGGAAAGTGGAAAACCTCCTTTACAAAAAGTCACGTCATATTCTCAGCATGTATCAACGGACATAGATCCGGCCTATTGTCCAGTGCTGGTAAAGTAATGTGTTGAGGTGATTAGTTTTAACCTCCTCAAAATGTAACCCCTGAGAGACACAAGAAACTGCAGATGCTGGAATCTTGAGTAAAAAAAAGGCTGGCGTACCTCAGAGGGACAGGCAGCATCTGTGGAGGGAATGGACAGATGACATTTGAATGAATGATACTTCATTATCACCTGACATGTCACAGTGAGATTCTTTGTTTTGCACACCATGCAAAGAGTCGCCAGATATAGACAAAGTTACAAGTCGCAATAGTCCCTTTTTGTTCTCTCTAGCCCCCCCCCCCCCCCCCCAACCATTCTCGTTCCCCCTCCCCCCCCCACGGCAACCTTCTTCAGACTGATGGAGCAGATGGGAGGAACTTGGAAAAGAAAAGATAGGGTTTGACTCAGCCTGGCAAGTCCTTGATGGTACGAATCGTCACCAATTCCTTCTCTCCAGGGATGCTGCCTGTCTCGCTGAGTTGCTCCTGGATACACGTAAGGGGGAGGGGGTGATTGCCACATAGGTGGAGTAAGTAACAAAAGGTAATGGTGAAAAGGAGACAAAAATACATTAAATAAGGAATGAAGGAGTGGAATGAAAAGCTGCAAGAGGATGGTGGGTGGAAGGGGACAGGATGAAGGGGGAAGTGGGGGTTAATGGCATAATATAGGACCGTGGGGTGGGAGGGGGGAGGTGGTATGGGAGATGTTTACGGAGGAAGGATAAGGGCAGGGTGACTAGGATACAAAGTGCTGGAGTAACGCAGCAGATCAAGTAGAATCTGTGGGGAACCCACATAACCTTAATCTGTTCTCCAAAGATACTGCCTAACAAGCTGAATTGTTCCAGCACTTTGTGTCCTTTTGTGTATTAACCAGCATCTGCATGTCCTTGTTTCTACTAGGATGAGTAGGATGGTGGGAGATGGTGTCCACCATGGTGACTGGGGGCATGGGAAAGAGACGAGGAGTAGGGGGAAACTTGAAATTGATGAGAAAGCGGGATAATATGGAACTGACGTGGAAGGGTGATCGATGGTCGGCATGGGCTGGGTGGGTCGAAGGCCCTGTTTCCCTGCTGTATCTCTAAACTAAATTCAACTAAGCAAAACAATAACAGAGACTACACAATAAAGGCACTGCAATGGAGTATGGCTGGGAGATGATACAGAAAGGAGGGATGTAGGTTCTTGGCATATTGAGACTTTAATGGTATCTACACAGTGCTGACATGTTGGGGCGGTTTACACTAACTTGACAAATAGATGCCATATAAAGATCTTATGGGATTGGACAGGCTGGGTGCAGGAAACATGTTCCCAATGTTGGGGAGTCCAGAACCAGGGGTTACAGTTTATAAATATGGGGTCGGACATTTAGGACTGAGATGAGGAAAAACATTTTCACCCAGAGAATTGTGAATTTGTGGAATTCTCTGCCACAGAAGGCAGTGGAGGCCAATTCACTGGATTTATTCAAGAGAGAGTTAGATTTACAATACAATACAATACAATTCGGTTTTATTCATCACATTGCACATAAAGTGCGAGTGAAATGAATTTGCCAGCAGCGGTACAATGATAAAGAACCCACAAAACACGCTAAAAATGTACACAAACATAGCTCTTAGGGCTAAAGGAATCAAGGAATATGGGGAGAAAGCAGGAACGGGGTACTGATTTTGGATGATGAGCCATGATCATATTGAATGGCAGTACTGGCTCAGAGGGCCAAATGGCCGAGTCCTGCACCTATTTTCTATGTTTCTATGCCTTACGGGAAGTGGAGGAAGTGTTGGAGAGAGGTGCCGGGATTTGCTTGGAAACACACACTGGAGGCAAGTTACAGAGTCCAATTAACTTACAAACTCTCCCGTCTTTGGGATGTGGGAGGAAACCGGAGTGACTGGAGGAAACCCAGGCAGTCACAGGGAGTCCGTGCTAACTCCACACAGACAGCACCAGAGGTCAGGATTGAACCCGGGTCTCTGACGCTGTGAAGCAGCAACTCTATCTATTTGTGTAGGTACATCCAACAACCAAAGTATACACAGTTTTGGTAGCAAACAGCAATGAGATAAATGCCAGCCCATTTAATGAGGTTACGTGAGCAAGGATAAGTGACTGCCTGGTAAGGAATGCTCCTTTTCTGTGTTTTATATATAACCATATAACAATTACAACACGGAAACAGGCCATCTCGGCCCTTCTAGTCCGTGCCGAACACGTATTCTCCCCTAGTCCCATCTACCTGCACTCAGACCATAACCCTCCATTCCTTTCCCATCCATATAACTTATCCAATTTATTTTTAAATGATAAAATCGAACCTGCCTCCACCACCTCCACTGGAAGCTCATTCCACACAGCTGCCACTCTCTGAGTAAAGAAGTTCCCCCTCATGTTACCCCTAAACTTCTGTCCCTTCATTCTCAAGTCATGTCCTCTTGTTTGAATCTTCCCTGCTCTCAGTGGGAAAAGCTTATCCACGCCAACTCTGTCTATCCCTCTCATCATTTTAAAGACCTCTATCAAGTCCCCCCTTTTAACTTATCTTTGGTCCTTTTTATAGCAGTTATTACTTCAGTTACGTAATAATGTATCGGAACAGCGTTGCAATTGTACTACAAGACCGTGCCATCCAAGATTAATATGTCTAAGGCTTAGAATGCCAAAGCTGACATCTGAAGTGAGAACAAATAACTTAGCAGTTCTTGGAATTAAGTTTTAATTCTCTACAGTACATTCAATTCTCTACCTTTACTACATTTTAACAGTTTCTGTGCCTCCAGCATACCATGCACTTCGATTGTCTGTTGTAAATACAATATCTATCTTTAAATCTCTGAAACGCAAGACCTTGGGAATATCGTCCTTCCAATATAATTTGTTCAAATCTGCCTCCTGCCAGGCTACTGAACGGACATGTAATTGGCAATTAATTACAGGATAGACAATTACTTTTGGTAATTAAATAATGCACCAGCATGTGGTGTGCTTGTGCCCCTCTCCCACTGTTTCTGCTAATAAAATCTAAGTTATTTTCTATTAAGATAGACACAAAATGCTGGAGTAACTCAGCAGGAGAGGCAGCATCTCTGGAGAGAAGGAACGGGTTGATGTTTTGGATCCAGACTTCCTCAGTTCTGACGACAGGTCTCGGGCTGTAATGTTAATTCTGTTTCTCTTTCCACGGATGCTGGTCTAACCTATTAAATGTTTCTTAATGTCTGAAGAAGGGTCCCGACCCAAAACGTCACCTATTCCTTCGCTCCATAGATCCTGCCTCACCCATTGAGTTTCTCCAGCATTTTTGTCTACCTTCGATTTTTCCAGCATCTGTAGTTCTTTCTTAAACATTACTAACGGAATAACGTTCTCCTGGATATTTCAGTTTACTGACATCATCACTAACCCATATCCCTCCTCCCCGCCTTCCAAACTAGCTTGATTGCAAGACAGACACCAGCATCCACAGTTCCTTCTTAAACATTTCACTGCAGGGTGGCAGGGGAAGCAGTTTAAAATCTTGTGGCTAAGACTGTCTCATGTTCACATTCTATAGTGTAGGAAGCCTGGCGACAAACTGGCAGTTACAAAAATATGGCAGGTCATTAAAAAGTGTTAAAAATAAATTAAAAATCAACTATTTATATTTATAGTATATGAAAACTTATTTCCTGAAAGACCTTTTCTGCCTCTCTGTGTACTATCATTGTACATCTATACAAGTATCCCTAAGATTACAAACATACCATTGATATTCAATTTCCAAATACATTTCTAATGCATTCCTTGTTCTGCATTCAACTGCAGCCTTCCATCCAGTGAAAACATCCATTCTGGATGCAGTTGTCACACTGAAGAGTAGCTTCTGGATATTGGATGGTCTTAACATTATATATTATGTGCTGTGTAGGAACCAGCATTTTGCTACAGACAGATCTTACCCACAGCCATAACTTGCCAGGTCACTTAAACAAAATATCAATTCTGTTGATATTTTCCATTTAGCTTTGCTCAGTCAGCTGTCATGATGTAATTGTCTGGTCTATAAATATGTCTATTATATCTGAAGATATAAAGTCTGAAGAAGGGTCTCAACCCAAAACGTCGCACATTTTGCCTATTTCCTTCGCTCCATAGATGCTGCTGAACCCGCTGAGTTACTCCAGAGTCTACTCCATTTTGTGTCTACCTTCGATTGTAACCTGCATCTTCAGTTCTTTCCTACACATGATATAATTGTATGTTATGATAATTACCTGGATCTGCAGTCAGTTTGAAGTGCTCACCCATCTACACATTATCATCTTTGTGTATTTTATTGACTGACTTCAACCTCAATTTCACCAATTTATTAGTTATTTAGAAAAATAGTTCGAGTCACACGTTTTGAAAGTTTTAGTTTAGTTTAGAGATACAGCGCGGAAACAGGCCCTTCGGCCCACCGAGTCTGCACTGGCGAGTGATCCCCGCACATTAATACTATCCTACACACACTAGGGACAATTTACAATTTACACCAAGCCAATTAACCTACAAACCTGTACGTCTTTGGAGTGTGGGAGGAAACCGATGATCCCGGCGAAAACCCACGCAGCTCACGGGGAGAACGTGCAAACTGCGTACAGACAGCACCTGTAGTCAGGATCAAACCTGGGTCTCTGGCGCTGTGAGGCAGCAACTCTAGCGCTGCGCCACCGTGCCGCCCATAGCAAGTAAACATACACCAGTACACAAGATGACTAGCTGTGTACAGAACCTATGCTAACACTAAATTCCTTAACTTCATCAATGATTGCTGTGCCTCTATTGGTTACTGCTAAAGTCTCTGTACAAACAAACTACCCCACCTTTTTATGTTTCTAAAATATTGTTATTAGACATAGCATTGTAACATGGAGACATATTTTTGAATATACTGGGTTATTTCAATGTAGATACAATATGAAGTCTGAAGAAGGGTCCCGACCCGAAACGCTATCTATCCATGTCCTCTGCAGAGACTACCTGACCCGCTGGGTTACCCCACCCACCATGGGTGTCTTTTTTGGGCTAATTTCAGTGACTGGTTAATTGCTTCCAGGTGCATATGGAACAGGGGCGATGCAAAGTAGCAACATGCAATCAGGAATTACAAAATATCTACAACATAGCAAGGGTCTGAAGAAGGGTCTCGACTCAAAACGTCACCCTTTCCTTCTCTCCAGAGATGCTGCCTGTCCCGCTGAGTTACGACTCCAGCATTTTCTATCTATCTTCAATGTAAACCTGCATCTACACATAGGAAGGAATCATATTGTAGATCATGAGCAAGTGAGCTACCTGACACTCACTGCATGTCTCTTGACCCCACTCCTACGAGAAACAAATATCAGGGTGCCTGCAATGTTCTGGAAGCAGATATGAGAGTGGTGTTTAAAAATCTTTTAGATAGGCACATGGTTATGCAGGGAATGGAGGGATACGGATCATGTACAGGCAGACATTGTGGGCCAAAGTGCCTGTACCTACACAGTACTGTTCTGAAGACCTGTACTAGTTGACCCAAAATGTCACCTATTCCTTTTCTCCAGAGATGCTGCCTGACCCACTGAGTTACTGCATATTTTTGTGTGGGTCTTTGGTTTATACCAGCAACAGGTCTTGGACAGGTTGGGAGAGTGGGCAGAGAAGTGGCAGATGGAATACAGTGTAGCAAAGTTTGGAGTTGTGCATTTTGGTAATGGGAATAAAGGTGTAGACTATTTTCTAAATGCGGAGAGAATCTGGAAATCGGAAAGCAAAGGGACTTGGGAGTGCTGGTGCAGGATTTCAATAAGTTAATTTCCAAGTCGAATCGGTAGGACTAGAGGTCGTAGCCTCAGAATTAAAGATCGTTCTTTCAGGAAGGAGATGAGGAGGAATTTCTTTAGTCAGAGGGTGGTGAATCTGTGAATACTTTGCCACAGACAGCTGTGGAGGCCGAGTCAGTGGTTATATTTAATCCAGAGGAAGATAGATTCTTGATTGATATGGGTCAGAGGTTATGGGGAGAAGGCAGGAGAATGGGGTTAGGATGGAGAGATTGAATGGCGGAGTAGACTTGATGGGCCGAATGGTCTAATTCTCCTCCCATCACTTATGATGTGCAGTTCCTTCCTACACACTGTACTCTTCTATGATCTATTCCATGGAACTATGCTGAAAAGGAATGTTTCATATGCACTTTGAATGTGCTCGGTTCAAATTTCAGCTGATCTTCAGTAATATATCTCCCATTTTCCCTGTGCTCAAGATGTGTTTCTGTGCCAACATCTATCTGATGCCAAACATTTTGCATTAGTCAGAGGTAATTTTCATCCTATCATCACTGAAAAACATTATCGGCAACTAAAATCTTTGCTGTTCTTCAAAGGATTTTATTAAGCCCAGCATAGTTTATTGTTACATTAGTAATAAAATCCATTTACAATTGTAAAATGTGGAACTGCCTAGGATAAGACTTCTATGATTACATTTTAAGAAAAATAATCTCAAATCACTTGAGGAAATTAAGTAATCTCAAAACCAATTTGCCAAACTAGTGATTATGAAAATAGTCACTCATATCCTCTCTCATTGCATATAGTTCCACCTATTGAGCCCATTCTGTACCTAAAGGCTCTGTGAGCATATACTCCTGAAAACCTTGACATGAATATATTGTAGGAAGGAACTGCAGGTGCCAGTTTACATCAAAGATAGACACAAAGTGCTGGAGTAAGTCAGCGGGTCAGACAGCATCTCTGGAGGTAGACACAAGGAAGGAATTATTAGATTCAGAACCAAATTTAAATTGAACATTTTGGATGTAACTTGTATCTAGACCAGGGTGCACTTGTAAAAATAAGGTGCACGGTGGCGCAGCGGTAGAGTTGCTGCCTCACAGCGCCAGAGACCCGGGTTCAATCCTGACTACGGGTGCTGTCTGTACGGAGTTTGTACGTTCTCCTTGTGACCGTGTGGGTTTTCGTCGGGATCGCCGGTTTCCTCCCACACTACAAAGACGTGCAGGTTTGTAGGTTAATTAGTTTGGTATAAATGTAAAATTGTCCCCAGTGTTAATCAGAATCAGAATCAGAATCAGAATCAGAATCACACTTTATTCGCCAAGTATGTTTTGCAACATACAAGGAATTTCATTGGCCAGGTCAGTCATACAATTAATAGCAACAAATCACTGAAAACCACATTTTAACATGAACATCCACCACAGTGACTCCTACACATTCCTCACTGTGATGGAAGGCGAAATAAAGTTCAAGTCCTTCCCTTTGTTCTTCTTCAGTCGGGGGCCGCGAGCCTCCGTTGACGGGACGGTCTTGACTCCCGTAGCCGGCGGCATTTGGGCCCTCTGTGTCGAGGCGATCTGCTCCTGCATCGGGGGGATGTCAGCTCCCCCGCGCCGGGCGATCGAACCTCGTGTTGGGGCTGGTCGAACCTTGCGCGGCGTTGGAGGTCCCGACTAGCCTCTCCCGAGACTGCGAGCCCTAGATGGTAAGTCCACGGTGGTCGCGGTGGGAGCGATCCCAGGCAAGGGATCTGCTCCGATGTTAAGTCCGCGCCCCGCGGTGGGGCTCACGACAGTCCGAGGAGGCCTCCCAGCTCCAGACAGGATGGAAGTTCTGGGATTTGTGGAGATGTTCCGGCATCGCTAGTCGGCGCGGACACGGTGGGCCGAAGGGCCTGTTTCCGTGCTGTATCTCTAAAACTAAAACTAAAAAATAAGTATTACACCAGCCAGCAGAAAATGTAGTAAAATAAGAAGGTGGACACAAAATGCTGGAATAACTCAGCGGGACAGGCAGCATCTCTGGAGAGAGAAGGAATGGGTGACGTTTCGTGTGGAGATTCTTCTTCAGACTTCAGTCGGTAGTAAAATAAGAAGTGCCTTCAATCCTCTGCCAGTAATCACCACCTTGTGCTTTGGCCTAGATTCAGTTCCTTCACTGCATAAAACAGACAGACGTTGGAGGTGAAACAATAATGGTCGATGGATTCCACGTTGCTAATCAGCTTCGCCAACTGAACCCTGAGGCTTTCCGAGTCCTCTCCTCCGTTTTGGTTGACTTTACAGACACGGGGAAGGATTATTGCGATTTCTCTCTTCAGTCTAAGAATAAAATTATTGAGTAAGTACAAGAGCAATGGAGGGCATAATTTGATTTGTATTTCTAGTAAGTTTCCTTGAAAGTTGATGTTTAAGTCATAGAAAGTAGACAAAAATGTTGGAGAAACTCAGCGGATGCAGCAGCTTCTGCAGCGTTTCTCCGAAACGTCGCCTATTTCCTTCGCTCCATAGATGCTGCTGCACCCGCTGAGTTTCTCCAGCATTTTTGTCTACCTTCGATTTTCCAGCATCTGCAGTTCCTTCTTAAACACTTTAAGTCATAGAAACCTAACGAGGACTTGGCTTGAACACTTCAGCCAGTTCACTGCCACAACAGCCCAGGAATGGTCCTACATCCAGCAGCCTAACTGTGGGTGATGAAGAGAAAAGCTACATTGAAGAAGTTGGTTAACAGATCGTTTCCTTCGGGGGATGTTGTACAGTTGTAACTTGTATCATTATTAAACATTCAGTGCGAGAATGATTCCTGTATCTTCCCCCCACCTCTCAATTTGTTAAACGACCTATTTACTATGTACCATGCACCAATTGAAAAGGGGTGACAGATTTTTTGCTTTGCCTAAAAGTGTTTGGTTCTCCAGCATTTGCATACGTTTTGCTCTGGACCCTTTGTGTGATCCTCCACAAAACGCAGATATTATAACCATATAACCATATAACAATTACAGCACGGAAACAGACCATCTCGACCCTTCTAGTCCGTGCCGAACACTTGCTCTCACCTAGTCCCATCTACCTGCACTCAGACCATAACCCTCCATTCCTTTCCCGTCCATATACCCATCCAATTTATTTTTGATAAAATGATAAAATTAACCTGCCTTCACCACTTCCACTGGAAGCTCATTCCACACAGCTACCACTCTCTGAGTAAAGAAGTTCCCCCTCAGGTTGCCCCTAAACTTTTGTCCCTTAATTATCAAATCATGTCCTCTTGTTTGAATCTTCCCTATTGAAGGGTTATCTATCCTGGATGACCTTGTGGTGCTGGACTTGCTGATGAGACCAAAGACCTATTTACCAAACGCGATGCACTGAATTGAGAAAGTGTAGATGCGGCATGTTGGTGGGTGTGGGCAAGTTGGGGCGAAAGGCCACTTGTCACACTGTGACTATGATTCTATGGTTGAGTCCTTGCTTTATTGAGAAGTGTTTGATGGCAGATACAATGAACTACAAATATACACCAGTTCAGTTCAGTTCATTGTCACGTGTACCGAGGTACAGTGAAAAGCTTTTGTTGCCTGCTATTCCGTCCATCTAAAAGCTCAGAAAACGCAGTGTCAATACAAAGGAACTTCCTGGTCCCATAGGCTACCCTTCACCAAACCAGCTCCTCATCATTCTCCCACCAGAAAGCACCGCAACCTTTTATAGAGCTAAGATAGACACAAAATGGTGGAGTATCTCACGCTCTATAAAAGTGTGTGAATGAACTGCAGATGCTGGTTTAAACCAAAGATAGATACACAATGCTGGAGTAACTCAGCAGGGACAGGCAGCATCTCTGGAGAGGAGGAATGGGCCACGTTTTGGGTCGAGTCCCTTCTTCAGGCCTTGCATTAGGATTAGGGTTAGGGAAGAAGAGTCTCGATCCGAAACGTCACCTATTCCTTCTCACCAGAGATGCTGCCTGTCCCTGCTGAGTTACTCCAGCATTGTGTGTCTATCTTTGGTTTAAACCAGCATCTGCAGTTCATTCACACACTTTTATAGAGCGTTAAATGGCCGAATTCAAAGCCAGAAAACTGAATGCAAAACGCTGCAAAGTATCAAAATAAGCATGTGGCAAATGGTGCTGACATTAGGGGAATGTGAGTGGTCAGAGTATAACGTTAGTGACAACATCACCTCCGTCAGCTGGGAACGGGCATTGACCCGGAAGAGAAGCCAGGCCAGTGTCCACCCCTAGCCCAAACGTCCGAGTGGATGAGTCGCGTCCCAGAGCTGTCTGCTCAATGGATCTGCCAAGTCCCGCCGTAGCTCTGGCTTCCCTTATTCTTGGCCCAACTCCCAGCTGACATGCCTTGCGGTAATAAATCATTCCTCTCCGATGGGTGTCGCCAAGAAGTGTCTAGACCAAAGTTGACCAGCAGTGAACGTTCCACCGGATGCATCTGCTTGCATAGAGACCAGGACAAACCGCAAAGACACAAAGTCACAAAGTGCTGGAGTAACTCAGCGAGTCAGTCACTGTAAATATTGCAGGCTTTCTGGGGTGGGGGAGAGAGAAAGCAGGAAGACGGATACTTGTCCAACATTCTCCCCCCACTGCAATCAGTCAGAAGAAGAGTCCTGGCCTGAAATGTCACCTGCCCATGTTCACCACAGATGATGTTTCGGGTTGGGAACCAGCTTCGGTCTGAAGAGTTCCGAACCAAACCGAACACTTGTCTGTGTTCACCACAGATGCTGCCTGACCCGCTGAGTTACTCCAGCACTCTGTCTTTCTTTGTAAACCAGCATCTGCAGTTCTTTGTGTCACCCATGATTTTAAGTGTCGGGCAGAGAGAGTAATAGACCTGCCTTGGCAGCGGGTGGAGACATCAACACTGACAGTCCCACTGAGTGACCAGACAGCCACATGCTGGAGAGGAGACCAGGTGGGCAGTTTGTTCTTGCATTTTAAAATTGTCCCTACTACCAGGTACCAAGCAGACTTAGACATCTCTTCAAATAGTTTATTCTACCCTTTCATCCCCACATTCGTGCTCATGTCATAAGAGGGATAGGAGAAGAATTAGGCCATTCGGCCCATCAAGTCTACTCCGCCATTCAATCATAACTGATCTATCTCTCCCTTCTAACCCCATTCTCCTGCCTTCTCCCCATAACCTCTGACACCTGCACTAATTGCAGCCATCCATCCATCCAGGCAAAGACCACAATGCCACTCACCCAGTGCCCAGGAATGGTCCTCCATCCACTTTGTCAACTCTTTTATAAAGAGCAAACAGTACTTTGTGTCACCTGTTTATTTTAAAAATCCTCTCAGCAAGTAATAGTGCAGCCTTGGCATTCAGGTTGCTGCCATCTACTGACAGTCCCACTGAGTGACCACTGGCAACATGCTGGAGAGGAGACACACACACACAGGTTGTTCTTGCATTTCATTGTTGTCCCTGCTACCAGATACGTGCAGCAGCTTAGACAGGCCCGTCAAACAGTACTCATTGGTTAACCTTTCATCCCCACATTCGTGCTCAGCATAAACCCCACAGGAGCAGAACCTCCATTCGGCCCATCAAGTCTACTCCGGTCGGGAACCTCATAATGATCTGGATCTCTCCCTTCTAACCCCACTTCTCCTGCCTTCTCCCCATAACCTCTGACACCCGCACTAATTGCAGCCATCCATCCATCCAGGCAAAGACCACAATGCCACTCACCCAGTGCCCAGGAATGGTCCTACATCCAACAGCCCAACTGTGGATTATGAAGGGAAAACTTACATTGAAGAAGCTGTTTAACAGAAAAATCCTCTCAGCAAATATTGTGCAGCATCAAGCATTCAGTGTTGCTGCCATCTACTGGTGTGGTGTATTACTGCAAATGTCACACACACACACACACACACAGTCAAGAGGGTTTCATTGTTGTATGTGACAAAACGTGCAGCAGCACAACAGGCCCGTCAACACAGTACTCACTGGTTAACAAAATAAACAATGATGTGTCAGCATTAAACCCCACACATCACAACCTCATCTGTATAATGATATTTTGGGTCGGGAACCTTCAGAATGATTTGGACACCTCTCTGGTCAAATTGATGTCACTGCAATCGTGATATTCACAAACCACCAAACGATCCAAAAAATGACATCCAAATGAAGAAGGGTTACCCACCTCTGTGAAACGTCACCTATCCATGTTCCCCACAGATGCTGCCTGTCCCGCTGAGTTACTCCAGCACTCTGTGTCAACTTGGCTTCCCTTGTCACTGGATTAAGATCTTTGCCTCCGTAGTACTTGGTGTACAACAGTTAAGTTAATGTTAATATAAATCAGCCACAGGCAACCTCCTCCCCACTTTATTAAGTGTGGTACCTAGAATGTCTAGCCCTTCGTTTAGGTAAGGTCTGGTTTATTGTCCCCCTCAGTGGATAGCACCCCTAAACTTCTGTCCACACGTGATTCAATGAGCGATCCATGTCCTCTTACAGTTTGAATAACGTTTAGTCCTAGGTAGACAAAAACTGGAAACTCAGCTTGTGAGGCATCACCTCTGTCTATGCTGCCTCACCCCACTGATCATTTCCAGCATTTTTGTCTATTCAATTTTTCCCCCCTTCTAAAACGTTGCCAAGGTAAAGTCAAGTAAAGACCTAACTAGTGTCAACCTATGAGGTCTATGATATCTCTGTAGCAGATGCTGGTTTACACCAAAGATAGACACAAAATGCTGGAGTAACTCAGAGGGTCCGGCAGCATCTCTGGAGAGAAGGAATATGTGACGTTTCGGGTCAAAAAGAGCTGGTCTAAAGAAGGGTCTCGACCCCAAACATCGCCTGCTACGTTTATTCCAGAGGAATGTTGTAGTGATGCGTTGAGCTCTTCCCACATCTCGTTGACTGTCCCTGCAGATCAAGCAGCTGCTGTATGAAGAAGGGACGGCACAATGACGCAGCGGTGAAGGTGCTGCCTTACAGCACCACAGACCCCGGGTGCTGTCTGCACATTCTCCCCGTGACAGCCTGCATTTCCTCTGGGTGCTCTGCTTTCCTCCCACACTCCAAAGACGTCTAGGTTAATCGGCTTTGGTGAAATTGTAAATTGTCCCTGGTGTGTAGCGGTGATCGCTGGTCAGTGCCGACTCTGTGGGCCGAAGGGCCTGGTACATTAAAAGTTAACTGAAACAATTCCATAAGGAGCAAAGATTTTAATTTACAAAGTAAAAGCACAAAATTGCTTTTATTCAAAGAGATTGCAGTGCAGCAGTTTTACAAAAGTGTTTTCTTTTGTTTTGTTTTGTGTG
This sequence comes from Leucoraja erinaceus, assembly GCF_028641065.1. Classification (NCBI taxonomy): domain Eukaryota; kingdom Metazoa; phylum Chordata; class Chondrichthyes; order Rajiformes; family Rajidae; genus Leucoraja; species Leucoraja erinaceus. The sequence goes on from NC_073394.1 coordinate 1,454,892, forward strand.
CAGCTTGGACCACAATGGGAATGTTGTTCGGATTAATTATAACAATGCAACTCGGGACTCTGTCCTCGATCTGCCCGCAGAGCAGGTCCACCCATTCCTGTCTGCTCTCAAAGACTTTGTGCTCCTCATGTACAAGCCAGAAAACTTGGTCACCTTCAAAATGGAGCCAGGTAAGCAACGCTGGTGGTGTCAACAAAGTCCCCATAATTTTCCTTTACCTTTAGCTGAGCACTTTCTAGATTTTGCAATAACCTGTTGAGAGTTAGATTTAGCTCTTAGTGCTAAAGGAATCATTTTGAATGTCAGTGCTGGCTCGAAGGGCCGAATGGCCTACTCCTGCACTTATTTTCTATGTTTCCATATTTCTATTTAAGTTTTCAAATCGGGAGGGTGGTGAATCCATGGATTTGTTGCCACAGAAGGCTGTGGATGCCAAGTCAATGGGCAATTTTAAAGCAGAAATAGATAGATTCTTGATTAGTACGGCTGTTACGGGGAGAAGGCAGGGGAATGGGGTTTGGAGGGAGAGATAGAACAGCCAGGCGGAGTAGATTTGATGGGTCGAATGGCCTAATTCTGCTCCTATTGCTGATGACCTTATGATAGTGTTGGGATGTGTGGATCGCTGGTCGGCATGCACTGGGTGTGTGCAGGAGGGCCTGTTTCTACTCTGACTCTCTAAACTAAACTAAAACTGTTTGATTGCAGGGGATGTTCTCACCTTTGATAACTGGAGAATCCTGCACGGCCGTCTAAGCTACCACTCTGACGGCGGTTACGAGCGGCACCTGGAAGGAGCGTACGCAGACTGGGATGAAGTCATGTCACGGGCCCGTTGCCTGAAGCACGCGCTGCATGGCGACAAATAACTACTTGGTTTGAAGAATGTAATGGGTCAACAATAGAACAATGATTTTTAGCATCGCTGATGATTTTCTACAACGTTGACACCACTTTTTCTTCATGTGGGGAAGTGCTCACACCGACCGACTTGAAGAAAGTTCGAACAATCTTGGGATTTTACGTAAATGAAGCCTCTTTCATATAGGAAGCAATTTTGGACATGGTGTAACTAAAGTGCAATATCAATGAAAATATTTATTCGCTGGGAAAATTCTGCATGCGCATTGACAATACCTAAAAAGTGTCACCAAAAATTGGCTGAGGAATTGTCGAGGCCTGGAGTGATTTACAAAGAGCAAAATCAATCAATTGTAGCAAATAAAAGATACAGAGTCCTACTCCGTTGCAAACTGATTGTGGAAGTCTAAGTGGTGGTTTGAATAGAGACAGGAGGAACTGCAGATGTAGGTTTGCAAAACAAGACCACCAGGTCATTCCGGAGATCATGGATAGGTGACGTTTCATGTCGGGACCCTTGTTCCAACAGAAGAAGGTTCCCAACTAAAACATCACCTATCCATGTTCTCCACAGATGCTGCCTGACCTGAGGGGGTATGGAGAGAAGGCAGGTACAGGATACTGAATTGGATGATCAGCCATGATCATATTGAATGGCGGTGCAGGCTCGAAGGGCCGAATAGCCTACTCATGCACCTATTTTCTATGACCTGCGGAGTTACTCTAGCACTCATCCTAACATTCCCAACATGAAACGTCACCTATCCATGTTCTCCACAGATGCTGCCTGACCCACTGAGTTATGGTGCAGCAGCATCTATGGAGCTAAGGAAATAGGTAACGTTTCGGGCCGAAATCCTTCTGGAAATAGGCAACGTTTCGGGCCGAAACCCTTACGGGTTTCGGCCCAAAACGTTGCCTATTTCCTTAGCGCCATAGATGCTGCCTGACCCGCTGAGTTACTCCAGCACTCTGTGAAACGTCACCTATCCATGTTCCCCACAGATGCTGCCTGACCCGCTGAGTTACTCCAGCACTCTGTGTCTTCTTTTAATAGCTTGAATGACCTGATAGCCAATTGAGACAAATGAAGTGTTTAAGAAGGAACTGCAGATGCTGGAGAATCGAAGGTACACAAAAATGAAGATTGAGAAAATGAGACAAATGACAAACAAAATCTGTAAAACTGGCATTGTGGATCTATCCGAAAAGTTCCTCAACTGTAGAGAAAACTCTGGGTGGCCAAGAGTGGGTCACATAGCAACACCAGGTTAGCCTGGACACAGTGCAACACAGTCCTGTGGTAAACTAATCCTCTGGTAGTGTTCACATCGTGGCTGAAAGCCCACTAGCACTGTTTACCAAGGTTGCTTAGCGCTGTGTGGTTTGTGGCACTCGATGTAACCCGGTCTAACAACAAACGACTGATTGTGGATCAGGAGCTGATACCAGAGAACAGAATGAGAAGTGCAGGAGGGAGGTTTGTGCTACACCCGTGATACAGGATGTACAACATTCCCTCCTGCAGAAGGTCTACTCCCAATTACTGCAAACTTGACTCTAGCGGTGAGGAGGATTTTGGAAATTAAAGAGCAGCTGTGGAGTACTTTGTTAACGTTTCACCAATACACTTGAATATTAATTCCAGAAATTCTGCCTTGTTCCATTGTATTATTTCACATTCACAAGTTATAGGAGTAGAATTAGGCCGTTCGGCCCATCGAGTCTACTTTGCCATTCAATCCTGGCTGATCTCTGCTTCCTAATCCCATTTTCCTGCCCTCCACATAACCCTTAACATCCGTTCTAATGAAGAATACACTTGGTCAAGAATTTCACCTGATCAGGCAAATAAATGCCTGTGACAAACCCCGTAGACAGTGGACAGATCAACAAGACTTGTATCCATGGATGATGTGGGGAGCGTGAGCAGAAATTGCTGCAGTGATATTTGTGTCATCAGTAACCATGGCGAAGGTGCTGACTACAGGAGGGTGGAGCATCTTCAGATGATGAGTCTTGCCAGTTTGAAGCAACTTCTCATCATGTATCTATGTAGCAGTGCGTGTTTGAACATCCCGTGATGTTTCCCCATTGCATTCACATGTTAGGACCCTACCAGGGCGTGTCCCACTTAGACTAGTTTGTCGCCACATGTTCGCCGATGGGCGCCGGGAGTCGTCTCCTCAGTCGCGCAAAAAGTCGTAGCGTCTTTCTGGTCGCCACTAAATTATCAACATGTTGGAAATTTTTCAGCGACAGTGGGTTTGACGCCAATGAGCGTAGCTTGACTCGTCCTGACGTGGGTGCTGTTGTAGGTAGGCTGTCGACAGGGTGACGCAGGTTGTTGGCGGTGTTTCAGCGACCTGCTACGACTATGACAGTCGCCGGCAGTTGCCTAATACATCACCAAGTGGGACGGGCCCATCACTCAATCTACTCTGCAAGTGTCGCCTGCCCTCACTTGAATACACCAATGATCACTGAAGCCTATAATCACCATACCATAGAACATAGAACATGCTTCAGCCCACAATGTCTGTGCTGAACATGATGCCAAGACCAACTCATATCTGCCTGAACATAATCCATATGCCTCTAATCCCTGCACATCCATGTGCCTGTCCAAAGGTCTATTAAATGCCACTATCAAACCTGCCTCCACCACCACCCCCAGCAGCACGTTCCAGGCACCCACCACCCACTGTGTAAAACACCTGCCCCATTCATCTTCCACCCTGTAGTATTTGCCATTTCCATTCCAGGGAACGGGATCACAGCTCATTTCTCAGGAGCCCAATAAACTGGCAGCCACGAGGTGAAGCAAACTTTGAGGACAAAGAAGCAGTCAGCACTTAATAAACTTTTCAAACCAAACTGCGTCCGTGACAAGAGTGCCCTTGACTTCATCCGACTGTAAACTCTCCACTACACCAGACCAAGAATAAATTAAAAAAAGCCACAAGCCAATTGAAAAGCATGGCCTTGCGGGCTGACTTTTACATGTTGAATGTTGAAAGGGGCATTGAGTCACCACCTCACCTCCCTAGACCAGGGAGTGGACATTCCCAGAGGTCCAGGTACTACTGACCCCCCAGCTCCACACATTCCTCCAAATCACGGGAAGGGAACTGAACCAAGATGAGCCCTACTCCATCTGACCCGAAACGTCACCCATTCCTTCTCTCCAGACATGCTGCCTGTTACTCCAGCACTTTATGTCTGTCTTCGATCTGAACCAAGATGAGCATCCTCTCCCAGACCAACAGGCCCAGTGCCAAGGGGCGAATGACATTTAGTCTGTGCCAGAACGCAGACAGTGGAAGATACAGACTGTAAGCAGACGCTCTATTGCAAGTCCAGTCACAGCAGGTATACAGTGGGCGGCACAGTGGCACAGCGGGTAGAGCTGCTGCCTCACAGAATCAAAGACCCGAGTTCCATCCCCACTCCGACTGCTCTCTGTGTGGAGTTTGCACGTTCTCCTTGTGACCTCGTGGGTTTCCTCCAGCTTCTCCGGTTTCTTCCCACATCCCAAAACATGTGCGGTTTAATTGGCCTCTGAAAATTGCCCATTAGCGCGTGGAGAATTGGTGAGAAAGTGGCGTAACAGAACTGGCGTGAACAAGTGATCGATAGACAATAGACAATACGTGCAGGAGTAGGCCATTCAGCCCTTCGAGCCAGCACTGCCATTCAATGTGATCATGGCTGATCATCCCCAATCAGTACCCCGTCCCTGCCTTCTCCCCATATCCCCTGACTCCGCTATCTTTAAGAGCCCCATCTAGCTCTCTCTTGGTCAGCATGGACTCGGTGGGTCGAAGGGCCTGTTTCCCAGCTGTATCACATCTGATCTCTCGCGTAAGGTAAGAACCCGAGGACATATGGTCTTGCTTGGAGCACACAGCAGAAGGAGCTCACCCCATCCGCTGCCTCAACCAAGTCTCCTGCCCCTCCTTTACACTTTAGAGATCACGCACAGAAACAGGCCCTTCGGCCCATCGTGTATACGCTGACCAATGATCACCCTGTACACTAGCACTATCCTACACATTTGGGGCCATTTACAACTTTACCAAGCTGATTAACCTACAAACCTGCAAGTCTTTGGAGAGTGGGGGGAAACCGGGGCACCTGGAGAAAACCCACGCGTAAGTGAGAACGTGCAAACTCAGTACAGACAGCACCCGTAGTCAGGATTAAACCCGGGTCCGTGGCGCGGTGAGGCAGCAACTCTACCGCTGCGCCACCGTGCCACCCGCCTGTGCTGGAATCTGCAGAATCCTAACTGACATTATCAGCTCCGCAGAGGGCACTGACCTGGAATGGAAGGACGATGATCTCACCCCTCTGGTGGACAAAGAAGAACAAGAATATCAAGATAGACACAGAGTGCCGGAGTAACTCAGCGGGACAGGCAGCATCTGTGGAGAGGAGAAATAGGTGACGTTTCGGGTCGGAACCCTTCTTCAGACCGTCCATGCTACCTGCCCGCTGAGTTACTCCATCACTTTGCGTATCTCCTCGGTGTAAACCAGCGTTTGCAGTTCCTTCTTACACAAGAATAACAAGAGCTAGAAAGAGCACGGAAATGTAGCATGATCTGCAGTGCCATAGAATTGCCACAAGGTGTCAGGAATTGCAGTTGTGACATAGAATATGGAAAATAGTTTCTTTAGGCCATTGTAACATGAACCATGCCATTCAAAATTTAATGTCAAAAGTCAGTGCACCATTCCTGCATTTCTCCAAAAGCTAACGATTCCTACAAGCCCTAAATCTTAAAAGATAAACAACTCCCTCGATGTCCTCCCATAGCACGGAACCCAACCCTCCATCCTTGTGTTGATTTTTACAGTGTACCACAGTCCCTTAGTATGTCTCGCCCCAGCGTTCCTTGGCGGCTACATTTAGTGCTTTTATAGCAGTGGGGTAAAACTGTTTTTTAGTTATGTTCTGAAGGAGAGTTCCTTGTAGATCTGTACCGTCTGCCTGACTCAACAGTTCAAACAGGGAGTGAAGGAGTGGGAAATGTCCGTTATGATACTCTGGGATTTTTTGGTGCAGCGGGAACTGTGTAAGTCCTCCAAGGTAAGGAGAGGGCAGCCGACAATCCTCTGGGCGTTGTCAATGGCCCTCTGGAGCGCTTTCCTCTGAGACATAACTCATAGAGACATAGAAAAATAGGTGCAGGAGTAGGCCATTCGGCCCTAAAAGCCAGCCATTCAATATGATCATGTCTAAAATCAGTACCCCGTTCCTGCCTTTTCTCCATATCCCTTGATTCCTTTAGCCCTAACTCTCTTGATTCTCTCCCTCGATTCCTCCCAGCTTGGAATTTCCTCTGTATTGTGTGAATTTTAGATTCCAGCAGAATTGTACGATAATGTCTGATATCATACAAGGATGCAACCAGTACAAAAACCTGACACACCTAATACTGTGTCTATACTTACACTCTGAAGGATAGTTCCTTCTCTCTCATTCCTGCCTCTCACAAAGAACAAATGAAGGAGTAAATGTTATTAGCCAAGTATGTATACACACGAGGAATTTGCCCTGGCCATTTGCTCGCATGGATAAAAACACAAGAAACAGTAGACAATTGAAAGTAAAACATTATAATTTAAACCCGTGAAATACTAGAGTATACGAGGCAGGGAGAGCAGTAATGCCACCATACAAAGTTCAAAAGTTCAAAGTTCAAAGTAAACTTTATTGTCAATTCAAATAAATTGGGTTGAAATTGCATTTCCCCATACTCCAAATGTGCAAGTAATATTTATAACACAGACAGACAGTATACCAATAAGATAGACAACATACATTATTTAAAATATTCACAGTGTGCCAGAATGTAGTACAATTTTGAGGTATGTTATTAAGGCGCAATAATAAAGGTGCAATATAGAAAAGTGCAAATAGCATACTGCAGACATTGAGTTAAAGTTAAATGTTCATGGAATTTTCTTGAGTGTGTTGAGTAGTCTGATGGCCTGAGAGAAAAAGCTGTTTTTGAATCTGGTGGTTTTGCTCCGCATGCTGCGGTAGCGCTTGCCAGATGGTAGGAGGGTGAACAGTTTGTGTGCTGGGTGGCTGGTGTCTTTGATGATATTGGTTGCTCTCTTGCGACAGCGAGATGGGTATAAGTCCTGGATTGCAGGTTGTGGTGATCTGGTGATCTTCTCCGCTGTCCTCACCACTCTCTGTAGGGCCTTCTGGTCAGCAGCAGAGCAACTGCCATACCAGACTGAGAGACTGCTGGTAAGAATGCTCTCAATGGCACCCCTGTAAAAGGTGGTGAGGGCAGAAGGGGGGAGGTCGGCTCTCCTCATCCGTCGAAGGAAGTGGAGGCGTTGCTGTGCCTTCTTGACTAGGGAGATGGTGTTGGTGGACCATGTCTGATCATCTGTGATGTGCACTCCCAGGAACTTGGTGCTTTTCACAGACTCCACTGCACTGCCATTGATGGTGAGTGGGGTGTGTGCTGTCTGTTTTGACCTACTGAATTCCTCCCCATCTGCCAAGGTGCTTATCTAACCAAACCCCTCTGCCTGCACATGGCCCTCTATTCCCTGTCTATCTATGTGTCTACCTCAATGCCTTTGAATCACTGAGTTTTTACCACCATCTCTCCTGGGATCACGATCTGGGCGGGTGCCACAATCCATGTAAATCTTGCCTCAAACATCTCCTTCACACTTTCTCACCTCTGCCTTCGAATCTTTGACATTTCCACTCTGGGATAGGAAGGCACAAAAACACAGCGGTAGAGTTGCTGCCTCACGGCACCAGAGACCCGGGTTCGATCCCGACTACGGGCGCTGTCTATACGGAGTTTGTACTTTCTCCCCGGGTGCTCTGGTTTTTCCTGGCTCCCCTCCCTCAGCAGCAGCAAGCTCCCACCAATCCCTCTCCCCTCCCAAGCTCTGCATCTTAAACGATGGGATAGTCCCAGCCTCAACTACCTCCTCTGGCAGCTCGTTCCATACACCCACCACCCTTTGTGTGAAAAAGTTACCCCTCGGATTCCTATTAAATCTTTTCCCCTTCACCTTGAAGTTTTCTTTAAAACAATGTGCACAACTCAACTCAGCATCAAAGAATCACAAATACTCCACAACACACTGAATGAAAATACAATTTGATTTATCCATTGCTCAGATCAGTAGAGCACTTGATGATATATTTTTTAACAATGTGGGCTTGCATTCACATGGTTAAGCACATTGAATTACAAGGGCCATGGTCATCAAGGTGTAACGGTTTACTCAAATATAAAGAACATGCTCTGCATAAAACAACCGCCCAGCTTCATCATGAAGCAAGTCACTCCCATCTCCAGCCCCATTGTAAAGTGAGTCACTGCAAACATTTTTAAGGAGTGTTCTTTTTACTTAAACTGTTGAAGTGCAAAATCAAGATAAAAGAGAAAAGCCACAACGTACCGTAATAAACTAGCGGCCAGTCTAAAGCAGATTGACAACAAAGGCAATTTCATTCAGCTTTCCAAAATAAATAGCAAAAAGTCATGACAAAACCTCAGCTCAAGTTGGACCACAGAACGCAACATATCTTTCCAAATGGTTTGGTGCGGAATGCAGTCACATCCATTCCCGTTTAGCCTTCCCTTTTGGACATTAACTTTACTCATTTGGCCCTCTGTCGGTCGGTGCATGTGAAGTTGGCCATTAGCTGTGTATTTCTGCCATACATTATTTCACACAGGGGTCACCGTAAGTACTGTCTGGTTCTGCTTACTGCTTGGACATGGCAGAGTTGACACAACTCTATGGCAATCCAGGAGCTTCTGAGTTATTCATCCAGATTCAAAATTCAAGAGAGTTTATTGTTATGTCTCCCTGATAGGAGAATGAAATTCTTGCTTTGCTTCAGCACAACAGAACATAGTAGACATGAATACAGAACAGATCAGTGTGTCCATATACCATTATATAAATATATACACACATTAATAAATAAAACAGATAAAGTGCAAATAAACTGATAATGGGCTATTAATGTTCCACCCACATAGAGGTGTGATTAAAGTCTCCTCAATATCGGTAGCCAACCGCCCAGAAACAAGTGACTGCAAAACCTCATGGTCATGTTTAGTTCAATGTAAGAGACACCAAATGCTGGAGTAACTCAGCAGGACCGACAGCTTCACAGGAGAGAAGGAATGGGTGACGTTTCAGGTCGAGACCCTTCTTCAGACTGGTTAGGGACGAGGGAAACGAGAGATACAGACAATGATGTAGAGACATGCAA